>NC_090725.1:176870532-176923032 GCF_036898095.1 Palaemon carinicauda
TGCACTATACTGTGCCCACATGTACACCCTTAGAATTACAGTCCCACATAATTCACTGTTCCTCGCAGCACTAAGCGACAGGTTTTAGTACACTACCTGCCGCCACCACAAATCGTTTTAATTCTTGCACTTTCTTCGCGTAGTGTTTGAAAAACACTCTGGATGACTTCCATCCAGTAAATGAGCGAAGGCTCTCAAAATCCATGAGCTGGAAAAAATTTAACGAAGAAGCAATTTTCCAAGGATCATGACCTGCGGGTGTACTGTCAGGATCTGCTCTGCGAATGAAGTAGGTGATCTTCGCCCTTAGTTGTTTTAGGGATAAGTTTAAACCCGATGTTTCTCCTTTAAAGAGCTGTCCTCCCCTGAAGTCTGAAGTTCTGCGAAGATAGACCTTTAGACTGTCCACTGGGCACAGCGAGACATCTTCCTTCAGAGGGCAGATTCTCCAGGGACCCCATCTCTTAGTGGGTAGCTCATTCTTGGCGAGAGACATTGGGTCGGGAAAGAGATTTAGCTCTTCCGTTTCAGCAAACTGGATATGGCCTTCTTCCCCAGACAAGGCCACTATCTCACTAAATCTAGCCCCTGAGGCTAGAGCAAACAAGAATATAACTTTTTGAGTCAAATCTTTCAGAGAGCAATTATCGTTGTCCAAACTTGAAGCAAAATGTAGTACCTTATCCAAAGACAATGAGATGGGCCTTGGAGGTGCTGCAGGCCTGAGCCTAGCACAGGCCTTAGGGATTTTGCTAAAAATCTCATTAGACAAGTCTACTTGGAAAGCATAAAGCAAGGGTCTGGTCAAGGCAGATTTACATGTAGTTATCGTGTTGGCTGCTAAGCCTTGTTCATGAAGGTGAATAAAGAAAGACAAGCAGAAATCTGTCAAGATTTCCTTTGGGTTTCTTGCCTTGTCAAAGGCCACCCACTTCTTCCAAGATGACTCGTATTGCCTTCTGGTAGATTTTGACTTATATTCCTCTAAGAAGTCTATACTTTCTTTCGAGATCCCAAACCTTTTCTTTATTGCTAGGGAGAGAAAATCATGAGATGAAGGTCTTGGGTTTTCTGTAATGAAGCGAAGACTTCTGTACTTGTTGAGACAGAACTGGATCCGGCAGAGGAATCAGTCTCGGCTGTAATTCCAATATTAACGGGAACCAGTTGCTCCGGGGCCACTTGGGAGCCACTAGGGCTGCTGTTCCTTGAAAAGATCTCAGCTTGTTGAGGACCTTCATCAGCAGGTTGGATGGAGGGAACAGATAAATCCTGGTCCATTTGTTCCAGTCGAGGGACATGGCGTCCACTGCTTCCGCTAGAGGGTCCTCGTACGGGGCCACGTATCGAGGAAGTTTCTTGTTGTCGCTCGTCGCGAAGAGGTCGATCTGCAGTTCCGGGACTTGATGTAAGATGAAGGAGAATGATCTTGCATCTAGGGACCATTCTGACTCTATCGGAGTTATCCTGGATAGAGCGTCCGCTGTCACATTGCGGAACTCTTGAAGGTGAACTGCTGATAAGTGCCATCTCTTCTTTTCCGCTAAACGGAAGATGGCCAACATCACTTGGTTGAGTTGAGGTGATCTCAAGGCTTGACGATTCAGACATCTCATTACCACCTCGCTGTCTAGAATCAGTCTTATGTGGACTGAAGGGCGAGGGGATAATCTCTTCAGTGTGAGGAAGACTGCCATGGCCTCCAAAATGTTGATATGGAAGGTCTTGAATAGAGAGGACCAAGTTCCTTGAACTTTCGGTTGATGAGAGTGACCTCCCCATCCTTCCGATGATGCATCCGTGTGGATGATGACTGAGGGTGGAGGCAGTTGCAGAGGTGTTGACCTCTTGAAGTTCTTGGCCTCCGACCATGGCTTGAGAAGTGATCGTAGTCGACTCGGTATTGGTCTTCTTAGATCTCTTCGAGCGTTTGATGTGTATCTTCTCCAGATGCCCGATGCATCTTTTAGCTGTGCTCTTAGCACTGTGTCTGTCACTGATGTAAACTGAAGGGAGCCCAGCACTCTCTCCTGTTAGCATCTTGAAATCCTGTTGGATTTTAGAAGTCTCTTAACAGATCCCGCTATCTCTCTCCTCTTCTTTAATGGAATGGAGAGGCGATTTGACTGTAAGTCCCAATGTATGCCTAGCCATTGAAACTTCTGAGCTGGAGATAGTCGAGACTTCTTGGTGTTGATCTTGAATCCTAGATGTTCCAGGAACTGGATCACATTCTTGGATGCTTGCATACATTTCGACTCGGATGCTGCCCACAGCAGCCAATCGTCCAGATAGGATACCATCTGGACACCTTGTAGGCGTAGTTGTTGAATGACAGCTTCTGAAAGCTTCGTGAAGATCCCTGGGGCTATGTTTAGTCCGAAGGGCATGGCTCTGAAAGCGTACTTTCTTTTTTGTAGCCTGAATCCTAGGTAGGAGGAGAGTTGGTGATTGATCGGAATGTGCCAATAGGCATTTGCCATGTCTATGGAGACTGTGTATACCCTTTTGGGCAACAGGGCCCTTATGTGATGAAGGGTCAGCATCTTGAATTGTCGTTCTCGATAAACTTGAGTGGCGACAAATCTCTGAGTTTGTCTGAGTCCTTCTTGGGAAAACAAACATAATTTTTCCCAGTGGGATAAGTTTTTTTTCTCGTCATAATTAAGGTAGTTTTGTACCATAAAGATGAATGTACAGCTAACTCCACTGAGTCCTATGGACTTTAGTGTAAGTACTAATGTAGCCCTCAAATGGAAGAAATTTAAAGAAGCTTTTATTAACTATGAAATTGCCATAGGCTTAGACAATGAAGCTGACAGACGAAGGGTAGCAACATTCTTGCATGTTATAGGAGAATTAGGGGTTGAGAAATATAATACACTGTCTTGGGATGCAGATGGAGATAAATATAAGATAGATAAAGTATTAAGGAAATTTGATGCAGAATGCAGTCCCAGATCAAATATAATCATGGAAAGATACAAATTTCTCAAGCGGAAACAAGAATCTAATGAAAGTTGTGACCAATTCATAACTTAGTTAAGAATTCTATGCAAAACTTGCAATTATGATAATGAAGAAGAAATGATCAGGGATCAATTCATCCTCAATTTACATGATGATAAGGCTAGGGAGAAATTACTGGATCATGTGCAGATGGAAACGAAGCCAATGACCTTGGAAAGGGCTGTGAATTTTGTAAAAAATTATGAAATGCGAATTCAGCAAAAGCAGCAGATGACTAGTAGCAATACTGAAGAAGAGGAAGTTAATGTCGTGTGGAAGAAGAAAAATAAGTACACAAATCCTCAAATTAAGCCTAAGTACAATTGTGCCAAGGAAATAAAAGATTGCAGGTATTGTGGCAGGACTCATAGAATTAGGATGTGCCCAGCATATGGTCAAGTGTTTGCCAAATGTAAGAACAAGAATCATTATGCTAAACAGTGTAATACTAATTGGAACTCTGAAAAAGTGAAAACTTGTGAAGAGAATGAGGACAGTGATAGTGACCTTCAGCAAATTAGCACAATAAATGAATCGATAGGAAACATTTCCATGTCTCATGAGAGAAAACAGTATGTAACCATGACTGTAAATCAGCAAGAAATAAATTTTCAGATTGATTCCGGTGCTACGTGCAATGTTTTGAGTGTTAGAGAATTGAAGCGTTTGATTGGCAATGATAAGTTAGATATTGGTGATAGCCTCAAACTGAAAGTGTTTAATAATAAAACAATCAAGACTATTGGAATGAAAACTCTAATGTGTGAAAGGAAAGGAAAGCAGCATAAACTTAATTTCTATGTAGTGAAGGAAAATGTTTCTTCTGTAATAGGTTATGAGGATGGACAGAGACTGAAATTGATCAAAATTCTTGTGAATGATAACCCAAGTGCTAAGCAAGAAATAAATGAGGTTTCTCCGAAAGTGTTAGATAAAAACAAGATTATTTCTGATTTTCCTGATTTATTCGAAGGATTGGGGGAATTAGGACCTCCATGTAAGATAAATATTGATGATACAGTGTCACCAGTGATCCATGTTCCAAGAAAAGTTCCTTTTGCCCTTAAGAGAAAATTGAAGCAGCAGTTAAGTAGTATGGAAGGTACCGTTATTGAAAAGGTCTCGGAACCTACAAATTGGGTTTCTAGCATGGTTTTAGTAACAAAACCTAATTCAGATTTAAGGATTTGTTTAGATCCTACAGATCTGAACAAAGCTATCAGGAGACCCCATTATCCACTTCCAACAATTGAGGAAATTTTACCAAGATTGGGTAAAGCTAAAATATTTTCAGTACTTGATGCAAAGAACAGATTTTGGCAAGTGCAACTTGACAAAGAGTCAAGTTATTTGACTACATTTAATACTCCTTTTGGTAGGTATAGATGGAAGAGAATGCCTTTTGGTATATCATCGGCACCAGAAGAGTACCAGAGACGAATGCATGATGCCTTACATAATTTAGATGGCATAGAAGTAATAGCAGATGATATCCTAGTTTATGGCAAAGGAAATACTGATCAGGAAGCTTTGGAAAACCATGATAAGAACCTATTAGCGTTACTACAAAGATGCCGAAAAGAAAACATCAAGTTAAATCAAGAGAAGATGAAATTACATGTGACTGAAGTTGAGTACATTAGACATTTGCTAACAAAGGATGGTGTTTGTCCAGATCCAAAGAAAATTGAAGCTATTAATTGTCTAAAAGTGCCAAGTGATGTTAAATCATTAAAAAGATTTCTAGGGATGGTTAATTATCTTTCAAAGTTTTTACCAAGGTTGTCAGAAGTAACTCAACCATTAAGAAATCTGGAAAAGAAAAATGTTGAATGGCAGTGGAACTCTTCTCATGATGAAGCATTCTCCAAGATTAAGAAACTAATTGTTGAAGCTCCTTACTTGAAATATTTTGACAGTAATTGTAATGTGTCTTTACAGTGTGATGCTTCAATGTCAGGATTAGGTGCTGTCTTAATGCAAAACGGTCACCCAGTGGCTTATGCTTCTAAATCGTTAATTGAAACAGAACAGCGATATGCTCAAATAGAAAAAGAGATGTTAGCCATTGTTTTTGCAGCGTTACGTTTTGATCGATATCTTTATGGCAAAGATGTTATTGTAGAAACTGATCACAAACCTTTGGAAAGTATTTTTAAGAAACCATTAATGAAATGTCCCAAGAGGTTACAAAGTATGTTATTGCAATTGCAGAAGTTTAATTTGAGTGTTAAGTATAAACCAGGTAGTAAAATGTATATAGCAGATACATTGAGTAGAGATTTCATGTCGAATACATTTTCAGGTGCTGATAAATCTGATGTAATTGCATTATTTGAAGAGGTTGGTAATGTAAATATGACAGAACATATTGCTGTGACAAATGAAAGACTTGAGGATATTAGACAAAAGACCATAAGTGATATTGCATTGCAAACATTGAAAGAAACAATTCTAAAAGATTGGCCCACTCATTGTATAGAGGTTCCTGAAACCATAAGATCTTGTTTTAGATTTAGGGATGAACTTACTATTGATAATGATATAATATTTAGAGGTAATTGCATTGTAGTCCCATCATGTTTAAGGTCTTACTTGCTGAAACAAATTCATTATGCTCACAATGGGATTGAAGCTACTGTTAGATATGGTAGAGATATATTGCTCTGGCCTGGCATAAGTGCAGATATGAAGAATTATGTTTCTTCTTGTGTGGTGTGTAATAAGTATGGTAGTAAACAAACCAAGGAATCCTTAAATTCACATGATTTTCCTTCTAGGCCTTGGTCTAAAATTGGAATGGATATTTTTAGTGTTGGCAATTGTAACTATTTGATTTTGGTAGATTATTATTCATCATATTTTGAGATAAATTCATTGGAAAATATGTTAGCGTCAAATGTTGTAAGCAAGTTAAGGAGTCATTTTTCACGCTATGGTATACCAGACATTGTAGTAAGTGATTGTGGCTCACAATTTACATCAAGTGAATTTCAAACTTTTGTAAAGAAATGGTCATTTAAACATGTAAAATCATCCCCTTACCACCACCAGTCAAATGGCAAAGCTGAAAATGCAGTAAAAATAATGAAACAGTTGTTCACAAAATCAAAGGAGGATGGCCATGATCCTTTATTAGCACTTCTTGAATGGAGAAACACTCCAACTGAGGGATTTAACTCTTCACCTGCTCAAAGATTTTTTGGTAGAAGAACTAAAAGTCAATTACCTATAACAGAAAATTTACTTAAACCCAAGATTGTTGATGGGGTACCAGAAGTTCAAACTAAGAAATTGATTAGGCAAGCTAGATATTATAACAGTTCATGTAAGAATTTAGTCTCATTAAAACCAGGTGATGTCATCCGTGTACAACCAGTTCCAGGAAAAAAGGAATGGAAGAAAGGTAAGGTAATAAAAGAGGTTGCAAAAAGGAAATACAAAATAGAAGTAGAAGGCAAAGTATATTTTAGAAATCGTAAAATTTTGAGAAAGACATCAGAGACAGTAACTGATAATTATATCGATTCTGATATTGAAATTGAAACTGATGCAAATACGAATGATGTTGCAAACAAATCTTTTATACTTCCTGAAGCTGATAACTTAGAATCACAAAGAACCAGAAGTGGTCGTGTTGTAAGGAAACCTCAATATCTTGAGGATTATTTGTGATAAATTTAAAGAGCCAATTAGGTATGTAGGATTAAATGTATGTTGCAGGGACCATTTATGTAGAAGAAAAGTTCTTCCAAGATTTTGTTGAGAAAATGTAAAAGAAGGGAGATGTAACAATATGTGAATGTTGTGGTTAGGATTTCGTATGTAATCAGTGTATGAATATTGTTTGGTACGCTGTCTATGTTTGTAAATGATATCTGTTGTTTATGTTTGGGTAAGTCACGTGACCACAGAGTCTTCCGCATTCTCCCCCGCTCTCCACATGTTGGCTCGGCAATGTTGTATAACTTACTGTATAACTTGTATGATAAACTAAGGTTAATTACCCTCAGCTTATCAATCAGAACCCATAACAAGAGCTTTCGGGTGTATTCCTCCAGAACGGAGGTGGAGTGTTGGAAGAATTGAAGAAATGATGGTGGAGCTGTCTTCCAGCTCCAACCTAGTCCATTCTTGATTAGGCTGTGGGCCCAGGGATCGAAGGTCCAACGATCCCAGAAGAGTCGGAGTCTTCCTCCTACCAGAAGCATCTTATTGCTTTTGGTTTCCAGAGGCTTGCCTCCTTGACCGCGTGATCCCCTACCCCCTCTACCTCTCGAGGGATGTCTAGAGGAATCTCTACCTGACCCCCTCCCTTTAGGGCGAAAGGTGGTGGTCTGCCTCTCATAGGCAGGAGTGAAGGCTGGTGACTGAGTCACCACCTGCTGGGGTACCATCTGGTAGGTGGGTTGGGGTTGTGCCACCATCTGTGGCAATCATGGGAAGTTGTTGTTGTATAGCAGGACGAGATGGCACTCTTGGCCCCTTTGTCTTCCTCTTCGGTTGGGGACCCTCATCCGGGGAAGACTTCCTCTTAGCCGACATGCCCCACTTCTGGAGAAGATTTCTATTTTCTGTGGCGGCCTTGTCAATTATTTCTTTGACCAATTTGTTTGGTAAGAGGTCTTTCCCCCAGATATTAGAAGATATCAACTTCCTAGGTTCATGTTTGACCGCAGCCGAGGCAAACACGAACTCTCTACAAGCCCTTCTTGCCCTAACAAAGCTATAGAAATCTTTAGTTAGGGTTGCCAAGTGTGTTTTGGCTATGACCATGAACATATCCGGGGATCTCTGTTCACTGGCCATTGCCTCCAGGGACACATGGAGGGACAGAGAGGCAGCAAGCCTCTCCTTTGTATCCTGTTCCTTACGCAGGAGAAACTCAGACAACTTGGGGAGGTTTTCGCTAAACTGACGTCCAGCGATATCAGCCTCCAACTTCCCGACTGAGAAGGTAAGCTGAATATCTTTCCAGTCCTTGTGATCCGTTGGCAAAGCTAGGGAAGGGGGCCTACACTCCTCCAGTGTAGGGCAAGGTTTTCCAGCTTCCACTGCCTTAGTCACCGCCTTAAACCCTTTTTCCGCAAAGGGGAAGGCCATAATTGCTGGAGCAAGAAAAGAGGGATGTTTCTTGCTCAGTGCCGGCACCTTAGAATTGGTGAAGCCCCTGTCCTTCAAACTGCTGGCTAGCAAAGCCTGAGCCTTTGCATGGTCAACCCCTATGACCTCCTTAGGCTGTCTCCTCCTTGGACACAGGTTCCGCCCTTAGACGAACAAAGCAGTCTGGAGAGGACTCAAAGCTGGGCCAGAACTCAATGTCCTCGATAAGGACAACTCCAAGCTTCTCTGAAATAAAGATCTTACCATTCTTAATCGGCATGTACTCGGCATGCCTCCACGAATTTACCTCGCAGCACGAGGGAAGCTCCTTTACGTTAAGTCTCCTATGATACCCACGGTTTGCTGTAAGCTGAAGGATCTCCTTCCTTAGCGCAGCTTCCCTTTGTTCGCTCTTCTTCTCGAACATTTCCATCATAGCTTTGATGGTAGACAGGGTTTCGTCCGACTTTTCAGGTTGAGCAGCGGAGGACGTAGAGGGCACCGGTTCTGGGGCAGGAACCAACGAAACAGACACTGTTTCGACTTCATCCTCTTCCGTCTCTGGAGCCAACGTTGACTCCTCATCTCGACCTTCCGCCAGAAGGTCCTTTTTGATGTCCTCTGACACCTCTGACATCCTCTCATCTAGATGGATGTCCTTCATCGCATCCAAGACATCCGTATCCACGGCTATCTGGATACAAGGGATCTCAGGGTGAGGCTGAGGAATAACAGCATCCGCAGATGCATTGGGAAATAGACAGGCCCTCTTACGCTCACTAGGGAGGTAAGGCCCCGTGGCATTTTTCTGGAAGCCACGAACCCATCTGCGCAGTTTGTTCCGAGCTGCATCCCTTGACTCCGTTGTCTTGGGATTCTCAAAAGCCTCATACACCAAGTCTTTGCACATAGTACATACCTGGGGGTCCCAGTATCTGAGAGGTCCCTTGGTGATGGAACAGCGGGAGTGTGTCCTACACTCTAGGTGGCCACAGAAGTCCCTGCTACGCACGTTGCAGAAAGACACTGTTGCACTTCACATGGTCCTCCTGTAAAGAGATGAAAATAAAATGAGTATAAAGTAGTCTATCTCACTAGATAAACTAATAAATATTACAATAATATTTTCCATTTTATTTTATTGCATATAGCTTAGGATAGGTAAGCTAGTAATGAATTAGGAAAGACACATACGTGTGTTTCCCGCCCAGCCAATTGCTGCGACCTCCCTCAAAATTAACCCTAGGGTTATCCTCCTCAGGAGGCCTGGTGGAAGAGTCTAGCCTATGAGGATAGACAAGTGTAACTAACACTCACTTCTAAAAGGATTAATAATGAGGGTCATTAACAACTGATCATCTATCAGTATATAGAAAGGGAATTCCTTTCCCAATATTATGAGGTCTCAATAATAGACTGCGCCTGGACACACAGAGTATGTTGGAAAATTTAACTACTGTATACTTTTATACCATAGTTTTCTGTCTGCAGCATGCTCTATACTACAGATGTACTGGCTACTGTATATACATATACCGTAGTTGCCGCCGGCACGTAGCCGGCAAGGCTAGTAACTAAGGCACAATTCAACTGACACAATATTGATAATTTTTATGGCTGGCGACCCACCGGACTCCCGGCGGCTTGCCGGACGCCGGCGAGTCACCAGCTGTCAGCACACTATCCCAGACAGCATTCAATGTGACAGGTAGTGGCCAGTATACCAGACTCGGCCGACTCTTGCCGGCTAAGTCAGATGTGACAGTGAATCAATGGCTGTCTGTCTACAAGGTTAGCCAGCATCTTGCCGGCAAGGTTAGTGGCTGGCAGCCGCCAGTTAGGGTAGTACTTGGCGGCACTAGTATATAGTGAGAGAGAAAGCAAGGAGTGAAGGGTGAAGTAAAAGCACTGTCTCACTTCCTTCCACTGGAATGAGGGTTCTAATGCAAGGGGAGAATATAAGATAATCAAGCTTTCACCCATCTACCTCCGTCGCCGGTCCCTGCCGGCATAGGATGTGAATGGCAGCCCAAGAACATGAAAGTAAAAATATAATGTGTGAAGAATTTTTCTTCACATGTGAGAACTATTTTAAATCAACTAAACTTGTTGACAATAGCGTACGTCATGCTCATGACGTCACAACGTAGATACTCACAGCAAAAGCCTTAGTGGGCGTAAGGTGGTTCTTTCTTCAAACTACTTGGGTCGGGATAAATTATTAAAGTGGTTTTGAATATACTTTTTAATGCAGCTGACTTTAATGCAACTTTTATTTCTCAATACCAATAAACGTTTGTTATTTTAAGATGTATGCCTTGCACCAGCCAATTGCTAATTTATTATTTAAACTCTTAATTTTTAGCAAGCCAGAATAGGTAGGATTATTGTATATGTAAACTCCCTTAGAGCAACAAGATTTTTCTAAGTATTTTGTGTAAAATCCTGCCTCCTATGCACTCCTTACAATAATATATTGCCCTGTCCTAAAGTCCCGAGATGGCACCTCCACTGGGTTCCCTGCGGTCAACGTCCGTCACCTGTTTTGGAAGGTGAAGCCAGGTGAACCTGCACGATACTAACCTCGCTCATTCATTTACAAGCAGTTCTGACTGGCTGACCAGCCTGGTCAGTGAATCTGCACCTCTAGCTCATCCCCCCCCCCCCCTCCCAAAACTCGACTCACACAAGGACCTGCGGCTGGTGATAGGGAAGGTACGAGCCTGGGAGACTCTATCTACCACAAGTGAGGATTCCAGGGGTGGGCCAGTCAAGGGTGCAAGGTGCAAAGTGTGCAACCACGGTCAACAGCCATTTGAGGACAAGGAATGTGTTCTAAAAGTAGCGCAAGTAAAAAATACGTGGCCACTTAGTTTTTCCCACATTTTTAGCTTAGATTAATATTTACTTAATTTAGGTTTAACTGGCTATTACATATTCCGGGCTGTGTGCGATGGGATTGTGTGTACAGTTTGTATATCATTTTTGCTTTCGAGATTAGCACAGTCTCAGGGTCACCGGGCCATGTATCCAACCCAATTTTGATTATTAACCATTGCAGAAGACCACGAGTCTAATCAAACATATTTTATACTAATTTGCATTTCCTTTTGTTACATTTTGTGTTTGTTAAGATGTCTGTTTCTTTTAATGTAAATTCATGTAATAGATCAAGATTAGGTTAATTAAACCTTGTCATATTTTTACAATGTCAAAACAGATATGTCATATATAAACTATAAAAAGACTCATGTCAGCCTAGTCAAAATATTGTTATTGAATCTATCTGCTTCGAAGGTAGAGATCAATATCTTTAAACTTTACTTTAAATCACTGCTCTAATTTTTTGCCGTTTTCTCAATTATTAAATTATTATCTAAAGTAAGATTCCTGTCCAGCATCTCACTGAGGTCCCTGGGATGGAGCCGAAACAGAGCCTAAGAGTGAAGATGACCTTAGGCCTAATAAAGCTAGAGTAGGCCATTAAATCACTTTTATTTAACGTGTGGAGTTGTCCAGCCTCTGGACAGAGTACAATTTCCTTTTTTGCATTTTAGAGTGATGGTTAGTGAACTACGTCAGTGGATTTATTAGCAGGGTGTTTGTGCACTGAGTGTTAGTGCTCCTTATTCTTCTCTATTGATCTTTTAGGAACTGATGTAGGGAGACTCTCCTGTAACAAAAAGTTCCTACTCAACAATTTAAATAAAAATTCTCCACATAGTGAGCAAGGTCGAGCATGCTGGAGATTGGGCTAGTCCTATTGTTCCTGTAATGAAGCCTAATGGTGAAATAAAGATTCGTGTAGATTTCAAGTATCTCAATACCCAATCCTGTGTTAACACTTCCCCATTATTATTATTATTATTATTATTATTATTATTATTATTATTATTATTATTATTATTATTATTATTATTATTATTACTAGCTAAGCTATAACCCTAGTTGGAAAAGCAAGATGCTATAAGCCCAGGGGCTCCAACCGGGAAATATAGCCCAGTGAGGAAAGGAAATGAGGAAATAAATGAACGATATAAGTAGTAAAAATTAAAATAAAATACTTTAAAAACATTAACAACATTAAAACAAATATTTGATATATAAACTAAAAAAAAAGGACTTGTGTAAGTCTGTTCAACATAAAAACTTTTGCTGTGTGTTTGGATGACATTTTGGCAAATTTAGGTTCTTGTCAGTATATTTCAAAATTGGATTTGAAGAATGCATATTTACATGTGTCTGAGAGTGAAAATTCTCAACAATATTTAATTATGAATACTCATTTAGGTTTGTATGTTTCATAGATTGCCTTTTGGGTTGTCATCAGCACCAGGTATATTTCAGAGGTTTATCTCTGAATTATTGGTAAATATCGAGGGTGTTCGTTCGTTCGTTCGTTTGTATTGTATTAAAGTCAACACTTCTTGTTGGCATGGGCCTTTCCCTTGGTTGGCCCGTAGGTAACCTGCAAATTGTATGGTAGGGTAGGATAGGGCCATCGTCACGGATAGCGGTAGTTAGAAAAAGGGAGGTGTAAGGCCTTTGGATAGTAGGAAAAAGGTTGCAGGTGGGGTTGTCCAACCCTTTACTCCCTAGGTGATATGTTGGAATAATAATAGTTCATTAGTTGAGAATACTCCAATCCTATCCGCGTTGCCAGTTTGATATGTTGGTTGAATATTGTCTGGTGATTTCAGCATACCACATACCTGGAATAATAATAGTTCTTTAGTTGAGAATATTCCAATCCCAGCATCTTCGCTGACTTGTCTTCTGGGTGGATGGGATATAATCGGAGACTTCTTATTAATATACGTTTAATTTCTCTCAGGCTTACATCTCTCTGTGGCTCTGGCTTCCAACTGAGCGTCGAGCGTCTCGTAAACAATCTTACAAACCAAAACATTAAAGTAAATATATGAGCATTGCTCTCAAAATACTTAACAAACCAAAACATTAAAGTAAACATATGAGCATCGCTCTCAAAACACTTAAATACTACTGCAGTACAAAAGTAAAAAGAATCACATCCTATCTTTGAGGTAATTAATAAATGCCCTAATATCAAAATACATTATTTCAGTTATGAACAATTCTTAAACATGTTTTATCAATGCAATATGATGCAATGTTGCACTCAATACATGTAACATTTAAGGTAATACAGTATATTATTACAATAATACATAACAGTCTCCTCCCCCTTAACTTGACATAGTAAAAATCTTTATAAATCTAATCTCTCACGGGGCTTTCCTCTATTAATCCTAATAGGAAGCACTCCAACCTCATCTTGTACTGGTACATGAATTGATTCCGAATCTACATTTGATGTTGGAGCATATTGGTTAATATTTGACTCATTTGATCTAACTACTTCTGAAAGTTTTCCATCTCTAACATTCACATGCTCTACTGTATTTCTGTTTAATGGCTGTAATTGATCAATATGACGTTTTATAATATTTCCACCAACTTGAACATCATAATGTAAATTTCCTGTCTCTCTTACAATCTCTCCTGGTACCCATTTCTTTGGAGTGTTGTACGATCTTAGAATGACATCAGATAAAGGTAAAAAAAGTCTTACTTTTGGAAGATTTTCCACTTGTTTATACCCTTTATCTAAATCACTTTGTAAACTTGAATACAACAAATCTAACTTACACCTTATCCTCCTCCCCATCAACAAATTTGATGGTGTCACGCTGGTTGTGCTGTGTGGCATTGTTCTATAAGACAATAAAAACTTTGTTACCTAAATTTGATTTTCTACACTTCATATTGTGTTTAAATGTTTGAAGAAACCTTTCAGCCTCTCCATTGGTAGAGGGATGATACGTTGCTGAAAATATATGTTTTATTCCATTGACGTTACAAAATTCTTTAAACTCTTGTGAGGTAAATTGTGGACCATTATCTGTAACAATTGTTTTCATTGGAATTAATTCTGGCCACTTACTGTAAGCATCTACTACTATCAAAAACAAATAATCTAAAAAAGGACCTGCAAAATCTATATGCACTCTTTACCATGGATACCTGGGTAACTCCCATGGGTGCATTCTAGCAAAATGAGGATTGTTCTGTTGCATAACACAGTTCATACAATTCTTTATATAAGATTCTACATCTTTATCTACACCTGACCACCACACAAAAGTTCTTGCAATTGACTTTGATCTTACTATACCTTGGTGATCAGCATGTATTTCAGACAAAACCTTATTCCTTAGTGAATTAGGAATAACTACCCTTGAACCTTTTATCAATATTCCTTGTGTTACACTCAGTTTATACCATATATACTTATAGGGTTTACAACTTTCCTCTTTTCTACATAAGTCCCTATCTCTCATTAAACTCTCTAAAACCCTTCTAAGTACTGGGTCTCTCTTGGTACTGTGTGCTACTTCCTTGGCTGTAATTGGTACATCATATACAGAAATTAACAGAATACTGTCATCATACTCTTCTGGAGCTTTGTCTACTGGTAATCTAGATAAAGCATCTGCATTACCCATGTTTGATGTTGGATGGTATTCTACATCATAGTGGTAAGCGGCTAACGTAATTGCCCAACGTTGTAGTCTTGTAGCTACCAACGTAGGTAAACTTGCTTTTGGATCCAATATTACTAATAAAGGTTTTTGATCTGTAACAAGTGTGAACTTTTTTCTACCATAAAGATACATATGAAATTTCTTAACTCCATTCACTAATGCTAAACCTTCTTTTTCTATTTGAGAGTAATTCCTTTCTGCCTTGTTCAATACTCTAGAAGTGAATGTAATTGGTTTTTCTGTTCCATCTGGCATTACATGAGATAATACTGCACCTAAACCTATGTTTGATGCATCACATACTAAATTAACTGGTAAATCCATTTGATAATGTACTAGGAATGTAGGTGATGTTGTTTCCTGTTTGATTCTTTCAAAAAATTCCTGACACTCTTTTGTCCACTTCCATTCAACACCTTTATTCAATAAATTATACAATGGATGTGCAATTGGAGGCAAATTCTGAATGAAAGTTCCATAATATGTTACTAAACCTAAAAATGATTGTAATTCCTTAGCATTTTCTGGTACTTTTGTTGATTGTACGGCTTTAATCTTCTCTTTAGTTTTGTGAATACCCTTTATAATGTATGGATGTTTAGGTAGGAAGTTCTATTAACCATAATAATTACCTGGAACAGAGATGAATAAATTGTTAGTAATTATTTCTCAGCTGATCCCATCTTCGTTGATATGTGCTTGATGGATAATAATACGTTGGTATTATAAAATACGTCTTTAATGTATAAAAGACTACATTATGAACTTCACTTTGTGACAGCTGACTCTCAAGTGTATATGGAGCGTCTTACACAAATCTCACAAACCAAAACATTGCTAAACAAAAGAGCATCGCTCTGAAAAGACTTAAATCCTACTCCAGCATAAATCATAAAGAATCACATTTTATCTGAGGTAACCAACAAATGTTTGAATCCTAATACCAAAACAAATCATTACTCTTATGATCAAAGCATAACATGTCTTATTCATGCAATACGATGCAATGTTGCGCAATACCTGAAACACTTGAAATAACATAGCACATTGTTACAATAATACATAACAGTCTCCTCCCCCTTAACTTGACATTGTAAAAACATTCATAAATCTAATCTCTCAGGGGGCTTGGGCTTTCCTCTATTAATCCTATTAGGAAGCACTTTAACCTTATCTTGTACTGGTACATGAATTGGTTCTGAATCTACATTGGATGTTGGACCATCTTGGTTAATACTTGACTCATTTGATCTAACTACTTCTTTAAGTTTCTCATCTCTAACATTCACATGCTCTACTGTCTTTCTGTTTAACGGCTGTAATTGATCAACATGACGTTTTACAACATTATCACCAACACGAACATCATAATGTAAATTTCCTATCTCTCTTACAATCTCTCCTGGTACCCACTTCTCTGGAGTGTTGTACGATCTTACCATGACATCAGACAAAGGTAAAAAATGTCTTACATTAGGAAGCTTTGCTACTTGTTTATACCCTTTATCTTCTAAATCACTTTGCAAACTTGGATACAACAAATCTAACTTACACCTTATCCTCCTTCCCATCAACAAATTTGAGGGTGCCACGCCTGTTCTGCTGTGCGGCGTTGTTCTATAAGACAATAAAAATTTTGACACATGCAAAAACACACTACTTGAATTCGCTCTTCTACACTTCATATTGTGCTTAAATGTTTGGACAAATCTTTCAGCCTCTCCATTAGTAGATGGATGATATGTAGCTGAAAATGTATGCTTAATACCATTGACATTACAAAATTCTTTAAACTCTTGTGAGGTAAACTGTGGACCATTATCTGTAACAATTCTTTCTGGAATACCATGCATTGAAAAAATTTGCATTAACTCTTTTATTGTGGCGTAAGACGTTGTCGTCTTCATTGGGATAATTTCTGGCCACTTACTGTAAGCATCTACTACTATCAAAAACATATAATTCAAAAAAGGACCTGCAAAATCTATATGCACTCGTTGCCATGGATACCTGGTAACTCCCACGGGTGCATTCTAGCAAATTGAGGATTGTTTTGTTGCATAACACAATTCATACAATTCTTTATATAACATTCCACATCTTTATCTACACCTGGCCACCATACAAAAGTTCTCGCAATTGACTTTGATCTTACAATACCTTGGTGATCAGCATGTATTTCAGACAAAACCTTATTTCTCAGTGAATTAGGAATAACTACCCTTGAACCTCTCATCACTATTCCTTGTGTCACACTCAGTTCATACCATATATCCTTATACGGTTTACAATTTTCCTCCTTTCCACATAAGTCCCTACCTGTCATTAAACTCTCCAAAACCTTACTAAGTACTGGGTCTTGCTTGGTACTGTGTGCTACATCTTTTGCAGTTATTGGTACATTACATACTGAAATTAATAAAACACTGTCATCATACTCTTCTGGAGCTTTGTCTACGGGTAATCTGGATAAAGCATCTGCATTACCCATATTTGATGTTGGACGGTATTCTATATCATAGTGGTACGCTGCTAACGTAACTGCCCAACGTTGTAGTCTTGCAGCTACCAACGTAGGTAAACTTGCTTTTGGACCCAATATTGCTAATAAAGGTTTAAGATCTGTAACAAGTGTGAACTTTTTCCTACCATAAAGATACATATGGAATTTTTTAACTCCATAAACTAATGCTAAACCTTCCTTTTCTATTTGAGAGTAATTCCTTTCTGCCTTGTTCAATACTCTAGAAGTGAATGCAATTGGTTTTTCTGTTCCATCTGGCATTAAATGAGATAATACTGCACCTAAACCTATGTTTGATGCATCACATACCAATTTAACTGGTAAATCCATTTGATAATGTACTAAGAATGTAGGTGATGTTATTTCCTGCTTGATTCTTTCAAAAGATTCCTGACACTCTTTTGTCCACTTCCATTCTACACCCTTATTCAACAGATTATACAATGGATGTGCAATTGTAGACAAATTCTGAATGAAATTTCCATAAAATGTTACTAAACCTAGAAATGATTGTAATTCCTTAACATTTTCTGGCACTTTTGTTGATTGTACAGCTTTAATCTTCTCTTTAGTTTTGTGAATACCCTTGCCATTTATTACAAAACCTAAGTATTCCACTGAATCAACTTCTAAAATACATTTGTTCTTATTTACTCTAATATTATGTTCCTTCAACTTCTTCAGAACTGTTCGCAATCTTTCTCTATGTTCTCTTGTGTCTTTACCAGCAATTAAAATATCATCTATAAAAATGAATACTCCTTGCATTCCTGAAAAAATCTTATCCATAGTTTGTTGCCATATAGCTGGACTACTTGCAACTCTATAAGGTAATCTCTTTGGCCTAAACAAACCTAAGGATGTATTTACTGTACATAATTCTTGTGAAGTTTCATCCATGGGAAGCTGTTGAAATGCTTGTCTTAAATCTAATTTAGAAAAAACACTGCATCCTGACATAGTTGCAAACATGTCTTTCGGATTTGGTAAGGGATGTTGAGCTACTTGCAGTTGTGGATTTAACGTTACTTTGTAATCTCCACACAACCTAACCTGTCCACTTTCCTTCACAATAGGAACTAATGGTGTAGCCCAATCTGAATATGTGACCTTTTCCCAAGAACCTTCACTTTCTAATCTCTTGATTTCTGTTTCAACTGCACTTTTCAATGCATACGGTACTGGTCTCGGAGCAAAAAATCTAGGAGAACTGTCAGGTTTCAAAACTAAAATTGCCTTTGCGTTCTTTACTGTACCTATTTTATCTTCAAATACGTCTTGAAACTCTGATATGATATCACCCATAGACATTTCATTTTTGTTTTCATCTTGTCTACCTGCAACCTTCAAAATACTAGGCCAATCTAACTTCAAATACTGTAGCCAATCTAAACCTAGCAAAGTTTGTCCATTACCTTTTACTACTGTTAATGGCATTCTCTCTAATTTCTGTTCTTTGTACTGTACTTCTACGTTCGAAGCACCTATTACCTGAATATCAAAACCATTATAACTTTTCAAAACTCTATTTGTACCTTCTAATAACAAATTAGGAATGCCTTTAGCCATTTTCTCAGACATAATTGATACATCGGCTGCTGTGTCAACTTGCATCAAAATTGGTTTACCATTTATGATTACTTCTACCATGATATGTTTCTTTGCACCTTTATTGACTGAATTTATGTGAAACGCAAAATCAGTTTCTGAACTAACCTGATTATCATGAACATTTTCCTCATTATTCTCTTGACCCATAGTATCAACTGTAGCATTTATTTTCTTTGCGTACTGTTTAGGAAATCTACAAGCAGTTGCAAAATGACCCAGCTTTCTGCAATTCTGGCATGTCTGTCCAGTAGCAGGGCATTTCTTTGCTTCGTATGCAAGATGATCAGTTTTACCACATCTAAAACACTTGGGTTTTTCCTGTTGTTTCTGTGAATAAGCCTGATTCTGATATTTATGAACATTAGTGTTAGGCACTTTTCTATGACTAGGCTTTGACATATTTCTTCTCTGATTCTCATTGGTTTTCCACTTAGAACCTACTGTATTAATTTTAGAATTTTCCATTCTATTGCTTGTAGAACTACCTATTATGTGACTTTGCCTATTTGATGTTTCTAAAGCTCTGCCTGTTATCAATACCTTTTCTAATGTTAAATCTTTATCTTGCAATAATTTCTTTCTTAGCTCTTCTGATGTGCAATGTGCAATTACTTGATCTATGATAACATTCTCTAACTCTAGAAATTCACATGAAACAGCTAAATTCTTTAGTCTAGTCACAAATGCATCTAAACTTTCATTTTCTTTCTGATAAGCTTGCGCTGAAAACTGGTATCTTTCAAAAAATTTATTGACTTGAGGAGCAAAATATGTGGTAAGAGCCTTAATTGCAGCTTCACTTGTGTCATCTGTAGGCTGCAAAGTCTTAAACACTTCCCGAACTTCCCTACCTGCTGTATGAAGTAATAATGCCTTCTTTTGTGCATCCTTCATGTTCCCTAATGCTTCTAAATAAATCTTAAATTCCTCACACCACTGTTGCCATCGTGTTGCAATAGAATTAGGCTCAGCAGTGACGCTAAAAGCTTCTGGGTGCTCGATGTTAAAAGGCATTTTGTTTGCTTACCTTAATAACTGTGGTAGGTTAAGCTACTTTTCTGCAGTCACAAGTATACTTCCTACCTACCCAACTTTAAATTTCACCCTTTTGTGTATTTGATGAAATTCCTATTCTGCTGCTGGTAAAATCTTCATTGGGCGATTTTACTCTTGTTTTCTTACTGTAAAAACGGAACTTCTCTTGTGCTGGCCGTCTTTGTGCATAGGCTCCAATGCTTCTCCCTGCTTGCTTCTCCCTGCTTGTCCGTCGTCCTCACACGTCGCCAAAATATAATGTATGGATGTTTAGGTAGGAAGTTCTATTAACCATAATAATTACCTGGAACAGAGATGAATAAATTGTTAGTAATTATTTCTCAGCTGATCCCATCTTCGTTGATATGTGCTTGATGGATAATAATACGTTGGTATTATAAAATACGTCTTTAATGTATAAAAGACTACATTATGAACTTCACTTTGTGACAGCTGACTCTCAAGTGTATATGGAGCGTCTTACACAAATCTCACAAACCAAAACATTGCTAAACAAAAGAGCATCGCTCTGAAAAGACTTAAATCCTACTCCAGCATAAATCATAAAGAATCACATTTTATCTGAGGTAACCAACAAATGTTTGAATCCTAATACCAAAACAAATCATTACTCTTATGATCAAAGCATAACATGTCTTATTCATGCAATACGATGCAATGTTGCGCAATACCTGAAACACTTGAAATAACATAGCACATTGTTACAATAATACATAACAGTCTCCTCCCCCTTAACTTGACATTGTAAAAACATTCATAAATCTAATCTCTCAGGGGGCTTGGGCTTTCCTCTATTAATCCTATTAGGAAGCACTTTAACCTTATCTTGTACTGGTACATGAATTGGTTCTGAATCTACATTGGATGTTGGACCATCTTGGTTAATACTTGACTCATTTGATCTAACTACTTCTTTAAGTTTCTCATCTCTAACATTCACATGCTCTACTGTCTTTCTGTTTAACGGCTGTAATTGATCAACATGACGTTTTACAACATTATCACCAACACGAACATCATAATGTAAATTTCCTATCTCTCTTACAATCTCTCCTGGTACCCACTTCTCTGGAGTGTTGTACGATCTTACCATGACATCAGACAAAGGTAAAAAATGTCTTACATTAGGAAGCTTTGCTACTTGTTTATACCCTTTATCTTCTAAATCACTTTGCAAACTTGGATACAACAAATCTAACTTACACCTTATCCTCCTTCCCATCAACAAATTTGAGGGTGCCACGCCTGTTCTGCTGTGCGGCGTTGTTCTATAAGACAATAAAAATTTTGACACATGCAAAAACACACTACTTGAATTCGCTCTTCTACACTTCATATTGTGCTTAAATGTTTGGACAAATCTTTCAGCCTCTCCATTAGTAGATGGATGATATGTAGCTGAAAATGTATGCTTAATACCATTGACATTACAAAATTCTTTAAACTCTTGTGAGGTAAACTGTGGACCATTATCTGTAACAATTCTTTCTGGAATACCATGCATTGAAAAAATTTGCATTAACTCTTTTATTGTGGCGTAAGACGTTGTCGTCTTCATTGGGATAATTTCTGGCCACTTACTGTAAGCATCTACTACTATCAAAAACATATAATTCAAAAAAGGACCTGCAAAATCTATATGCACTCGTTGCCATGGATACCTGGGTAACTCCCACGGGTGCATTCTAGCAAATTGAGGATTGTTTTGTTGCATAACACAATTCATACAATTCTTTATATAACATTCCACATCTTTATCTACACCTGGCCACCATACAAAAGTTCTCGCAATTGACTTTGATCTTACAATACCTTGGTGATCAGCATGTATTTCAGACAAAACCTTATTTCTCAGTGAATTAGGAATAACTACCCTTGAACCTCTCATCACTATTCCTTGTGTCACACTCAGTTCATACCATATATCCTTATACGGTTTACAATTTTCCTCCTTTCCACATAAGTCCCTACCTGTCATTAAACTCTCCAAAACCTTACTAAGTACTGGGTCTTGCTTGGTACTGTGTGCTACATCTTTTGCAGTTATTGGTACATTACATACTGAAATTAATAAAACACTGTCATCATACTCTTCTGGAGCTTTGTCTACGGGTAATCTGGATAAAGCATCTGCATTACCCATATTTGATGTTGGACGGTATTCTATATCATAGTGGTACGCTGCTAACGTAACTGCCCAACGTTGTAGTCTTGCAGCTACCAACGTAGGTAAACTTGCTTTTGGACCCAATATTGCTAATAAAGGTTTATGATCTGTAACAAGTGTGAACTTTTTCCTACCATAAAGATACATATGGAATTTTTTAACTCCATAAACTAATGCTAAACCTTCCTTTTCTATTTGAGAGTAATTCCTTTCTGCCTTGTTCAATACTCTAGAAGTGAATGCAATTGGTTTTTCTGTTCCATCTGGCATTAAATGAGATAATACTGCACCTAAACCTATGTTTGATGCATCACATACCAATTTAACTGGTAAATCCATTTGATAATGTACTAAGAATGTAGGTGATGTTATTTCCTGCTTGATTCTTTCAAAAGATTCCTGACACTCTTTTGTCCACTTCCATTCTACACCCTTATTCAACAGATTATACAATGGATGTGCAATTGTAGACAAATTCTGAATGAAATTTCCATAAAATGTTACTAAACCTAGAAATGATTGTAATTCCTTAACATTTTCTGGCACTTTTGTTGATTGTACAGCTTTAATCTTCTCTTTAGTTTTGTGAATACCCTTGCCATTTATTACAAAACCTAAGTATTCCACTGAATCAACTTCTAAAATACATTTGTTCTTATTTACTCTAATATTATGTTCCTTCAACTTCTTCAGAACTGTTCGCAATCTTTCTCTATGTTCTCTTGTGTCTTTACCAGCAATTAAAATATCATCTATAAAAATGAATACTCCTTGCATTCCTGAAAAAATCTTATCCATAGTTTGTTGCCATATAGCTGGACTACTTGCAACTCTATAAGGTAATCTCTTTGGCCTAAACAAACCTAAGGATGTATTTACTGTACATAATTCTTGTGAAGTTTCATCCATGGGAAGCTGTTGAAATGCTTGTCTTAAATCTAATTTAGAAAAAACACTGCATCCTGACATAGTTGCAAACATGTCTTTCGGATTTGGTAAGGGATGTTGAGCTACTTGCAGTTGTGGATTTAACGTTACTTTGTAATCTCCACACAACCTAACCTGTCCACTTTCCTTCACAATAGGAACTAATGGTGTAGCCCAATCTGAATATGTGACCTTTTCCCAAGAACCTTCACTTTCTAATCTCTTGATTTCTGTTTCAACTGCACTTTTCAATGCATACGGTACTGGTCTCGGAGCAAAAAATCTAGGAGAACTGTCAGGTTTCAAAACTAAAATTGCCTTTGCGTTCTTTACTGTACCTATTTTATCTTCAAATACGTCTTGAAACTCTGATATGATATCACCCATAGACATTTCATTTTTGTTTTCATCTTGTCTACCTGCAACCTTCAAAATACTAGGCCAATCTAACTTCAAATACTGTAGCCAATCTAAACCTAGCAAAGTTTGTCCATTACCTTTTACTACTGTTAATGGCATTCTCTCTAATTTCTGTTCTTTGTACTGTACTTCTACGTTCGAAGCACCTATTACCTGAATATCAAAACCATTATAACTTTTCAAAACTCTATTTGTACCTTCTAATAACAAATTAGGAATGCCTTTAGCCATTTTCTCAGACATAATTGATACATCGGCTGCTGTGTCAACTTGCATCAAAATTGGTTTACCATTTATGATTACTTCTACCATGATATGTTTCTTTGCACCTTTATTGACTGAATTTATGTGAAACGCAAAATCAGTTTCTGAACTAACCTGATTATCATGAACATTTTCCTCATTATTCTCTTGACCCATAGTATCAACTGTAGCATTTATTTTCTTTGCGTACTGTTTAGGAAATCTACAAGCAGTTGCAAAATGACCCAGCTTTCTGCAATTCTGGCATGTCTGTCCAGTAGCAGGGCATTTCTTTGCTTCGTATGCAAGATGATCAGTTTTACCACATCTAAAACACTTGGGTTTTTCCTGTTGTTTCTGTGAATAAGCCTGATTCTGATATTTATGAACATTAGTGTTAGGCACTTTTCTATGACTAGGCTTTGACATATTTCTTCTCTGATTCTCATTGGTTTTCCACTTAGAACCTACTGTATTAATTTTAGAATTTTCCATTCTATTGCTTGTAGAACTACCTATTATGTGACTTTGCCTATTTGATGTTTCTAAAGCTCTGCCTGTTATCAATACCTTTTCTAATGTTAAATCTTTATCTTGCAATAATTTCTTTCTTAGCTCTTCTGATGTGCAATGTGCAATTACTTGATCTATGATAACATTCTCTAACTCTAGAAATTCACATGAAACAGCTAAATTCTTTAGTCTAGTCACAAATGCATCTAAACTTTCATTTTCTTTCTGATAAGCTTGCGCTGAAAACTGGTATCTTTCAAAAAATTTATTGACTTGAGGAGCAAAATATGTGGTAAGAGCCTTAATTGCAGCTTCACTTGTGTCATCTGTAGGCTGCAAAGTCTTAAACACTTCCCGAACTTCCCTACCTGCTGTATGAAGTAATAATGCCTTCTTTTGTGCATCCTTCATGTTCCCTAATGCTTCTAAATAAATCTTAAATTCCTCACACCACTGTTGCCATCGTGTTGCAACAGAATTAGGCTCAGCAGTGACGCTAAAAGCTTCTGGGTGCTCGATGTTAAAAGGCATTTTGTTTGCTTACCTTAATAACTGTGGTAGGTTAAGCTACTTTTCTGCAGTCACAAGTATACTTCCTACCTACCCAACTTTAAATTTCACCCTTTTGTGTATTTGATGAAATTCCTATTCTGCTGCTGGTAAAATCTTCATTGGGCGATTTTACTCTTGTTTTCTTACTGTAAAAACGGAACTTCTCTTGTGCTGGCCGTCTTTGTGCATAGGCTCCAATGCTTCTCCCTGCTTGCTTCTCCCTGCTTGTCCGTCGTCCTCACACGTCGCCAAAATATAATGTATGGATGTTTAGGTAGGAAGTTCTATTAACCATAATAATTACCTGGAACAGAGATGAATAAATTGTTAGTAATTATTTCTCAGCTGATCCCATCTTCGTTGATATGTGCTTGATGGATAATAATACGTTGGTATTATAAAATACGTCTTTAATGTATAAAAGACTACATTATGAACTTCACTTTGTGACAGCTGACTCTCAAGTGTATATGGAGCGTCTTACACAAATCTCACAAACCAAAACATTGCTAAACAAAAGAGCATCGCTCTGAAAAGACTTAAATCCTACTCCAGCATAAATCATAAAGAATCACATTTTATCTGAGGTAACCAACAAATGTTTGAATCCTAATACCAAAACAAATCATTACTCTTATGATCAAAGCATAACATGTCTTATTCATGCAATACGATGCAATGTTGCGCAATACCTGAAACACTTGAAATAACATAGCACATTGTTACAATAATACATAACAGTCTCCTCCCCCTTAACTTGACATTGTAAAAACATTCATAAATCTAATCTCTCAGGGGGCTTGGGCTTTCCTCTATTAATCCTATTAGGAAGCACTTTAACCTTATCTTGTACTGGTACATGAATTGGTTCTGAATCTACATTGGATGTTGGACCATCTTGGTTAATACTTGACTCATTTGATCTAACTACTTCTTTAAGTTTCTCATCTCTAACATTCACATGCTCTACTGTCTTTCTGTTTAACGGCTGTAATTGATCAACATGACGTTTTACAACATTATCACCAACACGAACATCATAATGTAAATTTCCTATCTCTCTTACAATCTCTCCTGGTACCCACTTCTCTGGAGTGTTGTACGATCTTACCATGACATCAGACAAAGGTAAAAAATGTCTTACATTAGGAAGCTTTGCTACTTGTTTATACCCTTTATCTTCTAAATCACTTTGCAAACTTGGATACAACAAATCTAACTTACACCTTATCCTCCTTCCCATCAACAAATTTGAGGGTGCCACGCCTGTTCTGCTGTGCGGCGTTGTTCTATAAGACAATAAAAATTTTGACACATGCAAAAACACACTACTTGAATTCGCTCTTCTACACTTCATATTGTGCTTAAATGTTTGGACAAATCTTTCAGCATCTCCATTAGTAGATGGATGATATGTAGCTGAAAATGTATGCTTAATACCATTGACATTACAAAATTCTTTAAACTCTTGTGAGGTAAACTGTGGACCATTATCTGTAACAATTCTTTCTGGAATACCATGCATTGAAAAAATTTGCATTAACTCTTTTATTGTGGCGTAAGACGTTGTCGTCTTCATTGGGATAATTTCTGGCCACTTACTGTAAGCATCTACTACTATCAAAAACATATAATTCAAAAAAGGACCTGCAAAATCTATATGCACTCGTTGCCATGGATACCTGGGTAACTCCCACGGGTGCATTCTAGCAAATTGAGGATTGTTTTGTTGCATAACACAATTCATACAATTCTTTATATAACATTCCACATCTTTATCTACACCTGGCCACCATACAAAAGTTCTCGCAATTGACTTTGATCTTACAATACCTTGGTGATCAGCATGTATTTCAGACAAAACCTTATTTCTCAGTGAATTAGGAATAACTACCCTTGAACCTCTCATCACTATTCCTTGTGTCACACTCAGTTCATACCATATATCCTTATACGGTTTACAATTTTCCTCCTTTCCACATAAGTCCCTACCTGTCATTAAACTCTCCAAAACCTTACTAAGTACTGGGTCTTGCTTGGTACTGTGTGCTACATCTTTTGCAGTTATTGGTACATTACATACTGAAATTAATAAAACACTGTCATCATACTCTTCTGGAGCTTTGTCTACGGGTAATCTGGATAAAGCATCTGCATTACCCATATTTGATGTTGGACGGTATTCTATATCATAGTGGTACGCTGCTAACGTAACTGCCCAACGTTGTAGTCTTGCAGCTACCAACGTAGGTAAACTTGCTTTTGGACCCAATATTGCTAATAAAGGTTTATGATCTGTAACAAGTGTGAACATTTTCCTACCATAAAGATACATATGGAATTTTTTAACTCCATAAACTAATGCTAAACCTTCCTTTTCTATTTGAGAGTAATTCCTTTCTGCCTTGTTCAATACTCTAGAAGTGAATGCAATTGGTTTTTCTGTTCCATCTGGCATTAAATGAGATAATACTGCACCTAAACCTATGTTTGATGCATCACATACCAATTTAACTGGTAAATCCATTTGATAATGTACTAAGAATGTAGGTGATGTTATTTCCTGCTTGATTCTTTCAAAAGATTCCTGACACTCTTTTGTCCACTTCCATTCTACACCCTTATTCAACAGATTATACAATGGATGTGCAATTGTAGACAAATTCTGAATGAAATTTCCATAAAATGTTACTAAACCTAGAAATGATTGTAATTCCTTAACATTTTCTGGCACTTTTGTTGATTGTACAGCTTTAATCTTCTCTTTAGTTTTGTGAATACCCTTGCCATTTATTACAAAACCTAAGTATTCCACTGAATCAACTTCTAAAATACATTTGTTCTTATTTACTCTAATATTATGTTCCTTCAACTTCTTCAGAACTGTTCGCAATCTTTCTCTATGTTCTCTTGTGTCTTTACCAGCAATTAAAATATCATCTATAAAAATGAATACTCCTTGCATTCCTGAAAAAATCTTATCCATAGTTTGTTGCCATATAGCTGGACTACTTGCAACTCCATAAGGTAATCTCTTTGGCCTAAACAAACCTAAGGATGTATTTACTGTACATAATTCTTGTGAAGTTTCATCCATGGGAAGCTGTTGAAATGCTTGTCTTAAATCTAATTTAGAAAAAACACTGCATCCTGACATAGTTGCAAACATGTCTTTCGGATTTGGTAAGGGATGTTGAGCTACTTGCAGTTGTGGATTTAACGTTACTTTGTAATCTCCACACAACCTAACCTGTCCACTTTCCTTCACAATAGGAACTAATGGTGTAGCCCAATCTGAATATGTGACCTTTTCCCAAGAACCTTCACTCTCTAATCTCTTGATTTCTGTTTCAACTGCACTTTTCAATGCATACGGTACTGGTCTCGGAGCAAAAAATCTAGGAGAACTGTCAGGTTTCAAAACTAAAATTGCCTTTGCGTTCTTTACTGTACCTATTTTATCTTCAAATACGTCTTGAAACTCTGATATGATATCACCCATAGACATTTCATTTTTGTTTTCATCTTGTCTACCTGCAACCTTCAAAATACTAGGCCAATCTAACTTCAAATACTGTAGCCAATCTAAACCTAGCAAAGTTTGTCCATTACCTTTTACTACTGTTAATGGCATTCTCTCTAATTTCTGTTCTTTGTACTGTACTTCTACGTTCGAAGCACCTATTACCTGAATATCAAAACCATTATAACTTTTCAAAACTCTATTTGTACCTTCTAATAACAAATTAGGAATGCCTTTAGCCATTTTCTCAGACATAATTGATACATCGGCTGCTGTGTCAACTTGCATCAAAATTGGTTTACCATTTATGATTACTTCTACCATGATATGTTTCTTTGCACCTTTATTGACTGAATTTATGTGAAACGCAAAATCAGTTTCTGAACTAACCTGATTATCATGAACATTTTCCTCATTATTCTCTTGACCCATAGTATCAACTGTAGCATTTATTTTCTTTGCGTACTGTTTAGGAAATCTACAAGCAGTTGCAAAATGACCCAGCTTTCTGCAATTCTGGCATGTCTGTCCAGTAGCAGGGCATTTCTTTGCTTCGTATGCAAGATGATCAGTTTTACCACATCTAAAACACTTGGGTTTTTCCTGTTGTTTCTGTGAATAAGCCTGATTCTGATATTTATGAACATTAGTGTTAGGCACTTTTCTATGACTAGGCTTTGACATATTTCTTCTCTGATTCTCATTGGTTTTCCACTTAGAACCTACTGTATTAATTTTAGAATTTTCCATTCTATTGCTTGTAGAACTACCTATTATGTGACTTTGCCTATTTGATGTTTCTAAAGCTCTGCCTGTTATCAATACCTTTTCTAATGTTAAATCTTTATCTTGCAATAATTTCTTTCTTAGCTCTTCTGATGTGCAATGTGCAATTACTTGATCTATGATAACATTCTCTAACTCTAGAAATTCACATGAAACAGCTAAATTCTTTAGTCTAGTCACAAATGCATCTAAACTTTCATTTTCTTTCTGATAAGCTTGCGCTGAAAACTGGTATCTTTCAAAAAATTTATTGACTTGAGGAGCAAAATATGTGGTAAGAGCCTTAATTGCAGCTTCACTTGTGTCATCTGTAGGCTGCAAAGTCTTAAACACTTCCCGAACTTCCCTACCTGCTGTATGAAGTAATAATGCCTTCTTTTGTGCATCCTTCATGTTCCCTAATGCTTCTAAATAAATCTTAAATTCCTCACACCACTGTTGCCATCGTGTTGCAACAGAATTAGGCTCAGCAGTGACGCTAAAAGCTTCTGGGTGCTCGATGTTAAAAGGCATTTTGTTTGCTTACCTTAATAACTGTGGTAGGTTAAGCTACTTTTCTGCAGTCACAAGTATACTTCCTACCTACCCAACTTTAAATTTCACCCTTTTGTGTATTTGATGAAATTCCTATTCTGCTGCTGGTAAAATCTTCATTGGGCGATTTTACTCTTGTTTTCTTACTGTAAAAACGGAACTTCTCTTGTGCTGGCCGTCTTTGTGCATAGGCTCCAATGCTTCTCCCTGCTTGCTTCTCCCTGCTTGTCCGTCGTCCTCACACGTCGCCAAAATATAATGTATGGATGTTTAGGTAGGAAGTTCTATTAACCATAATAATTACCTGGAACAGAGATGAATAAATTGTTAGTAATTATTTCTCAGCTGATCCCATATTCGTCGCCAAAATATAATGTATGGATGTTTAGGTAGGAAGTTCTATTAACCATAATAATTACCTGGAACAGAGATGAATAAATTGTTAGTAATTATTTCTCAGCTGATCCCATCTTCGTTGATATGTGCTTGATGGATAATAATACGTTGGTATTATAAAATACGTCTTTAATGTATAAAAGACTACATTATGAACTTCACTTTGTGACAGCTGACTCTCAAGTGTATATGGAGCATCTTACACAAATCTCACAAACCAAAACATTGCTAAACAAAAGAGCATCGCTCTGAAAAGACTTAAATCCTACTCCAGCATAAATCATAAAGAATCACATTTTATCTGAGGTAACCAACAAATGTTTGAATCCTAATACCAAAACAAATCATTACTCTTATGATCAAAGCATAACATGTCTTATTCATGCAATATGATGCAATGTTGCGCAATACCTGAAACACTTGAAATAACATAGCACATTGTTACAAAAATACATAACACCCTTGCCATTAATTACAAAACCTAAGTATTCCACTGAATCTACTTCTAAAATACCTTTTCTCTTATTCACTCTAATATTATGTTCCTTTAACTTCCTCAGAACTGTTCGCAATCTCTCTCTATGTTCTCTTGTGTCTTTACCAGCAATTAAAATATCATCTATAAAAATTAATACTCCTTGCATTCCTGAAAAAATTTTATCCATAGTTTGTTGCCATATAGCTGGACTACTTGCAACTCCATAAGGTAATCTCTTTGGCCTGAACAAACCTAAAGATGTATTTACTGTACATAATTCTTGTGAACTTTCATCCATGGGAAGCTGTTGAAATATTTGTCTTAAATCTAACTTAGAAAAAAACAGTACATCCTGACATAGTTGCAAACATGTCTTTCGGATTTGGTAATGGATGTTGAGCTACTTGCATTATGGATTCAATGTTACTTTGTAATCTCCATATAACCTAACCTGACCATTTTCCTTCACAATAGGTACTAATGGAGTAGCCCAATCTGAATATGTAACCTTTCCCCATGAACCTTCATTTTCTAATCTCCTGATTTCTTTTTCAACTGAACTATTCAATGCATACGGTACTGGTCTGGGAGCACAAAATCTAGGAGCACTGTCAGATTTCAAAACTAGAATTGCCTTTGCGTTTTTTACTGTACCTACTTTAGCTTCAAATACCTCTTGAAACTCTTATATGATATTATCCACAGACATTTCATTTTTGTGTTCATCTTGTCTACCTGTAACCTTTAAAATACTAGGCCAATCTAATTTCAAATACTGTAGCCAATCCAAACCTAGCAAAGTTTGTCCTTTACATTTTACTACTGTTAATGTCATTCTCTCTAATTTCTGTTCTTTGTACTGTACTTCTACGTTCGAAGCACCTATTACCTGAATATCAAAAACCATTATAACATTTCAAAACTCTATTTGTACCTTCTAATAACAAATTAGGAATGCTTTTAGCTGTTTTCTCATACATAATTGATACATCGGCTGCTGTGTCAACTTGCATCAAAATTGGTTTACCATTTATGATTACGTCTACCATAATATGTTTCTTTGCATTTTTGTTGACAGAATTTATGTGAAACGCAAAATCAGTTTCTGACTTATCTTGATTATCATGAACATTTTCCACATTATTCTCTTAACCAATAGTATCAACAGTAGCATTTATTTTCTTTGCGTACTGTTTAGGGAATATACAAACAGGGGCAAAATGACCCATCTTTCTACAATTCTGGCATGTTTGTCCAGTAGCAGGGCAATTCTTTGCTTCGTATGCAAGATGATCAGTTTCACCACACCTATAACACTGGGGGTTTTCCTGTTGTTTCTGTGTATAGGCCTGATTCAGATATTTATGAACATTAGTGTTAGTCACTTGTCTATGACTAGCCTTTGACATATTCTTTCTCTGATTCTCATTGTTTTTTCCACTTGGATCCCATTGTACTAATTTTAGAATTTTCCATTCTATTGCTTGTAGAACTACCTATTATGTTACTTTGCCTATTTGATGTTTCTAAAGCTCTGCCTATTATCAATACCTTTTCTAATGTTAACTCTTTATTTTGTAATAATTTCTTTCTTAGCTCTTGTGATGTGCAATGTGCAATAACTTGATCTATGATAACATTTTCTAACTCTAGAAATTCACATGAAACACCTAAATTCTTTAGTCTAGTCACAAATGTATCTAAACTTTAATTTTCTTTCTGATATGCCTGTGCTGTAAATCGATACCTTTCAAAAAATATTTTGACCTGTGGAGCAAAATATGTGGTAAGAACCTTAACTGTAGCTTCACTTGTGTCATCTGTAGGCTGCAAGGTCTTAAACACTTCCCGAACTTCTCTACCTGCTGTATGAAGTAATAATGCCTTCTTTTTGGCATCCTTCAAATTCCCTAATGCTTCTAAATAAATCTTAAATTCCTCACACCACTGTTGACATCGTGTTGCAACAGAATTGGGTTCAGCTGTGATGCTAAATTGTTCAGGAAGTTCAATGTCAAGAGGCATTTTGAATTCTTACCTCTATGGATTAGGTTAGGCTACTGTTCTAAAGTCACCTTGTAACTTCCTACCTTTTTTGTATCCAACCCAATTTTAAATATCACTTTGTTTTCTTGTTTTGTTTGCTTGTGTTTGATGAAATTAGTCTGGTCGGCTGCATGGGGAATCCTCGTTGGGCTTTCTCTTCTGCTTCTCTTGCAATAATTTTTCTTCTGCTTCTCTATGATCTCTGCGTGTATTCGTCATCAGATCGTCGCCAGTTTATGTTGGTTGAATATTGTCTGGTGATTTCAGCATACCACATACCTGGAATAATAATAGTTCATTAGTTGAGAATATTCCAATCCTATCCTCGTTGCCAGTTTGATATGTTGGTTGAATATTGTCTGATGATTTCAGCATACCACATACCCGGAATAATAATAGTTCATTAGTTGAGAATATTCCAATCCCAGCATCTTCGCCGACTTGTCTTCTGTGGATATAATCAGAGACTTCTTATTGAAATACACTTAAATCCTACTGCAGTACAAAAGTAAAAAGAATCACATCCTATTTTTGAGGTAATTAATAAATGCTTGAACCTTGATATCAAAATACATTATTTCAGTTATGAACAATTCTTAAACATGTTTTATCAATGCCTCTGAATCAGGATGTGAGCAAATCATAAATGAAGCTACTCACAGGTTTGGTAATTGCTTGGACCTCGTATACACTGACTCCCCTGGCGTTATAACTAGTAAGGTTGATTCTCCAGTCGGAACATCTAATCATGCCTTGATTTGATTCGTAGTGAAGACTGAGCAGCCTGTCCCTGATGTATCATACTCTTGTAAAATTTATATGAAATCCCAAGCAGACTGGAATGGGATTTTGCATGATCTTTTGTGCTTGAACTGGTCACAATTATATAGTAGTATAGATCCTGTTGTCCCGTTGAATGAGAATCTCGTAAACATAATTGATAGGCAAATCCCTTCTCGTGTGCTAGGGTACCGAGTGAAGGACAAACCGTGGTTCAATGATGATTGTAGACGTGCTTATTTGGAGAAGTAGGAGGCCTATCATCTTTGGAAGGGTAACAGATCAGATTTGACCTGGAATAACTATACTCAGCTTCGAGCTTTTGCACCAGAGAGTTTATGCCTCAACTGAAAAGGAGTACAATTTAACCATAAAAGCTTTCTGGTACAACTCAGGAACATAAATGGTGGTCTACCCTTAAATCTACACTCTTTGGTGTAGATGCAACAGTTCCTCCTTTACTTAAACCAGATGGTTTAGTCACTCACTGTCCAAAGGAAAAGGCAACCCTTTTGGCTGATGTTTTTGACAGTAAACAGAGTGATGAAAAACTTGAACTTCCTCATTCCTGTTTTCCCGAGGCTAAACTAACTAGTTTAGCTTTTCGAGTTCATAAAATTGAAGCTCTGTTGATGGACCTTGATGCTTATGGAGGTGTAAACCCAAATGGTATTTTTCCTTTGTTTTTCATAAAGACCTCAGATTTCTTAGCTCCAATGTTATCTGTTATTTTGTGCAAGATAAGCAAGAAGAGGAGCTTTTAGCACTTGTTGGAGAATTGGTAATGTTACTCCTCTATGTAAGTGTGTTTGTGGTAGCTCAAGTCCCACTGATTACCGCCCAATTTCCATAACTCCCATTTTATCTAAAGGTTTTGAACGTCCTCTGGCAAAACGTCTTAATAGGTTTGCTGAAGGTAATCATCTATTCCCCAGTTTGCAATTTGGTTTTCGTAAAGGCCTTGGAGCATGTGATGCTCTTCTTACAATCTCCAATGCTATACTGAAATCCCTTGATTGTGGTCAGGAAGTTCGTATGATTGGCCTTGATTTTAGTGCTGCCTTTGACCGTGTTAATCATGAGGTCCTTGTTTTCAAACTCAAACAGTTGGGAGTGGGTGGGTCGTTTCTTAGCATTATTATTGATTTTTTAAGTAATAGATCTCAAAGAGTTGTTGTTGATGGGCACCATAGTGAGTATATGAATATGATATCCGGTGTTCCACAGGGTAGTGTTCTTGCCCCATTACTTTTCATACTATACAGTATACACATGACATGTGGTTTGGCCTAGAAAACAAGCTTGTTGCATATGCAGATGATGCTACTCTCTTTGCATCAATTCCATCCCCTGAATGTACATCTGGGGTTGGTGGATCCCTTAATAGAGATTTAGCTAAAATTAGTGCACGGTGCAAATTATGGGGTATGAAGTTGAATCCTAACAAAACTCAAAGTATGATTGTAAGTAGGTCAAGGACGGTGGCTCCTCAACATCCGGATCTCAGTATTGATAATGTTTCTTCAAATTTGTATGACTCTTAAAATTTTAGTAGTCATTCTCGACAGCAAATTTACTTTTGAGAAACACATTAGGTCTGTGTCTTCTTCAATTGTACGAAAAATTGGCTTATTGAGGAAGTTTCACAAGATTTTTGGTGATCAATCTATTCTGAAGAAGTGTTTTAATTCTACCTTGTTTTGAGTATTGTTCTCCTGTCTGGTCTTCAGCTGCTGATTCTCATCTTAATTTGCTGGACAGAAACTTACGGTCTATTAAATTTCTTATTCCTGATCTAGATATCAATCTTTGGCACTACCGTTCAATTAGTTCATTATGCATGTTGCATAATATTTTTCATAACTCTGACCATCCTTTACATTCAGATCTTCCTGGACAGTTCCATCCTGTTCGTAATACTAGGCAGGCAGTTAATTCTAATAGCCAGGCCTTCTCCATCATGAGGCTCAATACTACACAGTATTCTAGAAGTTTTATTCCAGCTGTTACCAAGTTGTGGAATGATCTTCCTAATCGGGTAGTTGAATCAGTAGAATTTCAAAAGTTCAAAGTTTGAGCAAATGTTTTTATGTTGACCAGGCTGACATGAGTTTTTTTCATAGTTTATATGTATATTGGTTTTTGACGTTGTTAATAGTCTATATATGACCTATCTGTTTCAACGTTGTTACTGTTTTTAGAATGATTTATTGCTAATTTGTTCTCATCATTCATTTATTTCCTTATTTCCTTTCCTCAGTGGGCTATTTTTCCCTGTTGGAGCCCTTGGGCTTATAGCATGTTGCTTTTCCAACTAGGTTTGTAGCTTGGCTAGTAATAATAATAATAATAATAATAATAATAATAATAATAATAATAATAATAATGATAATAATAATAATGTTACGCTCAATACATGTAACATTTGAGGTAATACAGTACATTATTACAATAATACATAAAACTAGGGTCCCTGCGAAAAGTTTTTAGCAGTAGAGTAAGTTCAGAAAGATACAGATGATGATATGAATAGGGCCTTACGGTGTGGGGATGAGAGGGTTAAATGAGTTTTCTGAGGTCGTTACCTTGGTGGAGGTAGCCTTGCAACCAATTGTCTGTGTATCTCTATGTTGTCGACAATTGCTTTTCGCAGTGTGGCAGCAGCCTGCCAGGCCTGTGGTGAGTTGGTGTCTATTTGTAGGTCACCTCTCAGCTGGAATGTGTAGTGCACCCTGTGCTGAGTCTGGGCTTAGCTGCATGATATCCTCAGTTAGGCCCAGGCTCTTTATGTTGTTACTATGGTCTTTGCCATAGGAGCTTGGGGTTTGAACCTCAGGGAGCTTTGATAGTCCCTCTCGTACCCTCCTTTTGGTTAAAGAGTCTCTGTCTGAGAGGAACATCTTTGCAAATATGGATGCATTTCTCTGTACAATCCTGTCTTCAAGGGATGGTAGTCCAGTCTCCATCCTTGTGTTGCACAGTCTTGTCCATATTGGGGCTCCTAGCATGAGCCTCATGGCATTGTTTTGAATTACCTCTACTCTGGCTTTTTGAGTGTCTGTTAAGTTTATAAGGGTTGAAGCAGCATAGTCCACTAGCGTTCTGGACCAGGCTAGGTTAGTACTTTTTTTTAACATATTCATTTACTCCATCATTGAGTTTTGTCATGTATCTCATGGCTGCCAGTCTGGCATCCTCTTTTTCTTTGAAATACTTGATTTCCTCCTTGAAGGTAAGTTGCTTGTCTATTACAACTCCCAGGTATGTGTAACTATCCACCCATTCTAGGGGCTCTATTCCTATTGTGAGTGGATGCAGGGGGTTTGGGGCTTTGATTGTCATAGCCTTGGTTTTGCCAATGTTTATTTTCAGTCCCATTGATTGATTGATTGATTTAAAGTTTTCAGGCATCCTGAGATCTAAGGTCATTGATGCCTATTTTCAGTCCCAACTCATTGGACTTGTGACTGATGGCATTCAGCGCTCTCTGCATTCTGACCATTCTGACTGGTCCTCGAGCTATTACACATACGTCATCCGCAAAGATAAATATCTCTACTCCTTCTGGGAGTTTGAGTGAGGCTATATTTTCCATGAGGATGTTGAAAAGGAGGGGGCTGAGAATCCCTCCTTGTAGTGTGCCATTTTTCAATTTGGGAAAAGTCGAAATCACTCCTTGGAATTTGACTCTTGCTTGTCTTCCTAGCACATAGTTTTTACTCCATGCTAATAGGTGACCTTTTACTCCTTTTCTGACCACTGATTGCAGCATTGCTGATGGGCTTGCAAGCTCAAAAGCTTTTTCAAAGTCTACGAAGACTATTGTTGCCCTCTTTTGATTGATACAGCTGAGAACATCAGTAATGCATTCAGAAGTTCCAATTCCCTTCTGATATGCATACAGCTGTTTGTGTAGGGGCCAATTTTGTATTCTATTCTGTTTAGAACCACTTTTTCTCCTGTCTTTTCCATGCAGGATACTAAGGCTATTGGTCTGGGATTTACTGGATCCTTTGGCTTAGGGATTGGCTGTGTGTCTTGTTGCCTCCAGGCTTGAGGCCTTGTGTGCTCAAGGTGTGTTCTGTTCATCAACCTCAGGAATGCGGTTTCTCCTGCTGGACCTATGTTTTTTTCATTATGTGGGTGATCCTGTCTGCTCCTGGCACAGTGTCTTTTCCTATCTTGTGTACTGCCCTCAATTCCTCAATTGTGTATGGGGTGTCTGTGTCATCCTGTAGCTGGCAGTCTGTTTTAATCTACTCCCACCTGGCTGGCGCCAGTTGCTCTGTAGTGAAAACTCTGTATTGAGAAGTTTCGCCGATGACACAAGAATAAGTAGAGAAATTACTTGTGATGAAGATAGGAACTCACTACAAAGATATCTAAACAAAATATATGAATGGGCGGAGATAAATAGGATGGTATTTAACTCCGATAAATTCGAATCAATGAATTATGGAAACAGAGAAGGAATGGTATATGCATACAAGGGACCTAATAACGAGACAATCACAAACAAGGAAGCAATTAAAGACCATGGTGTAATGTTAAATAGGAATATGTTATGCAACGACCAAATAGCAACACTGTTGGCTAAATGTAAAGCAAAAATGGGAGTGTTATTCAGACACTTTAAAACAAGAAAAGCTGAACACATGATTATGCTTTACAAAACTTATATATGTAGTACACTCGAGTACTGCAATGTGATATGGTACCCACACTACCAAAAGGATATTGCACAAATAGACAGTGTACAAAGGTCCTATACTGCTAGAATAGAAGAAGTTAAGGACTTTGACTACTGGGAAAGACTCCAATTTTTAAAACTATACAGTCTAGAAAAGAGAAGAGAACGCTACATGATAATACAAGCATGGAAACAAATAGAAGGAATTACTGAAAACATCATGGAGCTAAAAATATCAGAAAGAGCGAGCCGAGGTAGATTAATAGTGCCAAAAAATATACCAGGAAAACTAAGGAAGGCGCACAGGACATTAATCCACTACGCACCAGCATCGATAATGCAGCGACTATTTAATGTGCTGCCAGCTCATCTAAGAAACATATCAGGAGTGAGCGCAGATGTGTTTAAAAATAAGCTCGATAAATACCTAAGATGCATCCCAGACCATCCAAGACTGGAAGATGCAAAATACACCGGAAGATGCATTAGCGACTCTCTGGTGGATATACGAGGTGCCTCACACTGAGGGACCTGGGGGAACCCAAACATAAAATAAGGCAACAAGGCAATAAGGCAAAGCATTCTGGTTTCAGGGGAAAGATTAGCTGATAGTGTTTTGTTTGCAAAGGCTGTTGCAATTCTTTCTACCTCCTCTTGTGGGTGTCGGTGTGTTGTAACTGTTGTCTTCTTTTTTCTGGTTACTCTCTGTAGCCATTTCCATAACTCTGTGAGTGTTGTGTACTGTGACAAGTTTGTGCACCATTGCATCCCTTTTCCTATTCTTATTTCATGGATTCTTTGTTGTGTTTCATTTTTAACTGTTTACAGTAGTTCTCTATTTTCTACTGTGGATCTTCTTCTGTGGATTTTTGTGACCCTATTTAGTCTTGGTTTAAGTCTCCTGACTTCTGGGCAGTAGTACCAGGAGTCCTTGTATGTGTGGTTTCCTCTTGCTGCCTTTAGAGGCATTGCTTTATTAGCTGCGGTGTGAAACACATCAACTAGGTCTTTCTCTAGTTGATCTATGTCCTCTGGAGGATTGTAGCTTACTGCCCATTCCTTTATGGCTAGTTGAAAGCAGACCCAGTCTGCTAGGTCTTGATTGCCTCTTGGTGGAGGTGATGAAATCAGAGGTAGCTGTTGTATCTCCAATTCTATTACTGTGGCAAAGTAGTTACTAATCAGGGTTGAGTGCACTCGCTATCTGGTTAGGTGTCTTATTGCTGTTGTGGCAAATGCCACATCTAGTCTGCCTCCTCTTAAGTGTGTAGGTTGCCCTGTGTTTAGAAGGGCGACTCCTTCAAATTCCTCCAGGGTGAAGGCTATGTGTTCCCCTGAAGGCTTTGTCAAAGAGTTGTGTCAGTTGCAGCTCTCCAGTGTCTTCCCTGTTTATTTTCCTGTATATGTTGTATATGTCTACTTTTTGGTTCATCAATGTTACTGTTACTGCCAGTGTCTCTACATTGGTACCGCAAGGAATTGGGTTGTGTAACCTTGTTGTTAGTATAGAGGAGGATCTAGCTCTGGAGCCTCTCGTGAGTTCCTCTTGGGAGTAGAACCTCCTTCTTGGTAGAGGTTTGGGAGCCATCCTTCCTCTAGGCTCCTCTCTTTTCTCCTTGGGGAGGGCAGCTATAACACTCGCTACCCTTTCAGGGCATCCCCAAGCCATGGCAGTGTGGCCCTTTTTGCAATTAGGGCATTTAGGCGTGGTTGGAATTCCTGCCGCCTTTTTGTCTATGCAGTCCTGAGTAGGACGTCTCTAACTGCACACTGCAAAGGTAGGAAATTTGGCCTGGCACTGGTATTTATGGTGGCCAAATTTCTGGCAATGGTAGCATCTTAGGGGATCTGGATAATATTTCTTTTCCCAGAAGCTACCGAAGATACCTAGGTCAACTTTCTTGGGGTGAGGCCCCTTGAGAGTCACAAGGGTGGCCTTGGTTGAATAGCCATACTTGTTTGTCATCCTTTCTGCCACAGCGATGTTTGGCAGTTGTGTCAGATGGCTTTCCATTATGTCAGTGTGGTAGCCCACGACAACAGCCTTCTTGACTTTCCCCTTTTCTCTGAGCTCCTTCAGATTAATGTCTGAGGTGACTTTCAGAGTAATTAGGCCTCTGGCATCCTTGGTGGAGATGATCCACTGCCCTTGTCGGTTTGGTTTAGCTACTATTTTCAAATTTCTATGCTTTTGTTCAAAGGCTGCAATAGCCTTAAATGCCTCCGAGGAGTTGCTGGCTACTACCCTAAAGTAGTAGGTCTTGCTGATGTTATTCTCTTCAGTAGTTGAGTTCCTGTTTCCTTCAACAGTTTGAGCCTGAGGTCTGGTTTCAGTAGGGGCAGGGGCAGAGTTCCTTTCTTCTTGTGATCTGAGTACATTCCTGGCTTTCCTTGTCTTGGTCAGAGTCTTCCTGTACCCTTTTCCTATTGGGTTGGTCGAAAGCTATGAGTTCTAGTTCTGCCATTGTCAATTCCTATACAAGCCCATAGAAGGGGGGGGGGGAGGAGAAGACAGACAGTGTGTCTGGTTGGGTTGTCCAACCCTTTAAGCCCTAAGGCCCCAAACAAAGTTATAGTTAGAGATAGAAGGATGAGTAACAGCATCTGTAAAAGAACGATTAATCAGGGAGGGTTATCTATCCTATTTGTAGCTAGGTACTGACCTGCACAAGTCACAGCTGTGGAGCCTCCTTACTGCCTACAAAGCACTAAGACAGCCCCACAGTCCACTCCTGCAGGCAGGGAGGTTTTGGGATAAAATAAAACAAAGTACAATCCTATTAGTTTATTGAAACTAAGTGTGTGGCTTTTAAATCCTGGCTTATTTGTGTCAGGTTAGCAAAGCCCTATATCCTAACACCTATCTCCTAATCTTGGCTTATAGGCACCAAGCCTAGCAGCCCTGTGCCACTTGCCACAGACGGCGAGAGTGGGAAGTTTTTGATCCTTGAGTCCTGCTTTGACCAGAGTTTTTAGACCACAAGGGCTACTGGATGTTCCACAGGAGGATCTGTTAGTAGTAGGAAAAAGTTAAGATAGCTTTAGAAAAAAAGCCTAACAAGTCCTATGACTCTTTCTTATAAAAAGGGCTGAAGATCAGCCAGTTTTTGAGGGCAAGGCCCTTGACAGTGGTGCTGAAAGGCACCCTACACAGTAGGGGTAGCACAAGGCAGTCCCTACTGGCAGGAATCCTGGCAAAATCGGCGGCAGGAGCGATCTCTGCAGGCAGAGAAAGCAGCAAAAAGCAGCAGTCAGCAGCAGCTAAATCCGCAGGCGAAAGCAGCAGGTGGTCGGCAGTCAGGGAGGCGAGACAGCTTAGCAGCAGCAGCAGCAGCCAGGAGGTCCTCTCTCTGTGGGATCAGAGTGAGAACTGATGGATGTGAGGGTGTTCATGTATTTTTAGATGACATATTGATTGCCGGAGCTATCAAGGAGGAACAGGAAAAGGGTTATGTAAATTTTTGTCAATTTTGCAATAGAGAAATGTTAAATTGAATACAGATAAGTGTATTATTGGTTCTAGGGAAGTACCGTATTTAGGATATATTTCAAGTTGTGATGAAATGAAACCTGACCCAAAGAAAATAGAGGCAATTTTGGAAGCTCCAGCTCCTCAGTCTGTTCAGTCTTTAAAATAATTTTTGGGGCTATGCACTTATTACAATAGGTTGTACCTCAGTCTAGCTCTATTTTATGTCCTTTGTATAATTTAACCCAAAAGAATATTGAATTTCACTGGTCAGCAATTCATGAAGATGCTTTTCATAATATTAAGGAAGCTTTGGGAGAGCTAATATTTTGGATAATTTCAACCCCAATGCTGAAATTATTTTAGAAGTTGACGCTAGCCCTGTAGGAGTGGGAGCTGTTCTTAAACAAGAATATAAGGGTAAAATTTCAACCATTTCCTTTAAATGTAGAATATTATCTAATGCTGAATGTAATCATTCTCAAATTGATAGAGAGGCCCTATCTATTATTTTTGGAGTCAAGATGTTTTCCGATTTCCCTTTAGGTAGAAAGTTCGTCATCAGGACGGACTATAAACACTTGACTCATCTATTTAACCCTAGTAAGAGTATTTCACAGTTGTCTAATGCTCTAATCCAAAGGTGGGCTTTATTTCTGTCCGGTTTTGATATTAAAATTGAGCACATTAAGGGAGTGAATAATACAGTGGCAGATGCTCTTAGTAGACTACCATTATGTAAAGATGATGCTGATTTTCATATACTAGGTGTTGGATCTTAAACTAGGCAGGATCAGGAAATGATCGTCAGCATGGTTTTGTATCTTCATTGGAAATGATTCACAGCGGAAGGAAAATATACAGATAGCCCGTGACGTGGACAGTGACGTCACTTATGTGCGCGGAGCTACAAGCAGCCCCAGGTTAATACATCTTACATCTCCCTCCCAAAATATTACGAGGGTAATATTTTCAAAACTTATAAATGACAATATCAAAAGCAGAAAGCAGACATGACAAGCAAAATGCTCAACACTCTCAAAGAAAAACATCAGACATGTATGGTAAATCATAATCATAATAATTAAGGGTAACATTAGAGAGATAGAGAGAGAGAGAGAGAGAGAGAGAGAGAGAGAGAGAGAGAGAGAGAGAGAGAGAGAGAGAGCAACATTAATAACATTAAAATAAGAGCAAGTAAAGCAATTATTACATCAGCATTGGAAGATTTGCACTAAAATTGAGTTGTGAAAGCAACATCAACATAACGTCTCAAACAGAATATAATTTTGCAAATATGAAATCAATGCACGTCAAAGTGCAGCAAAACAAAACAAAAAATACTTTCATTTTATAAATGCAGAATCAAAGCAAAGACAATTATACATAATCGCTCATCCAGACAGGGACCTCTCTCTTTCTTGGAGGCTGTGCCTTTGGCACTGATGGAGGAGACTTGGGCGCGTGAGCCACTTCGTCGTCGGTAGGAGTGGCTCCTGTTGTCTCACTTACTGGCAGTTCAGTAACCTTGAGGTGTCTTCTGTTTCTTATCGACGAACGCCCACTACCATCCAGTCTTACAATGTACTGTCTGTGAGGTCGTTGCTCGCCTATGATTCCCAGCCTGTCCCAGGCCTGGTCATCTGGTTCTGAACACTAAGGGGGAGTAGCTCTATTGGCTCCCAAGTAGCCCAAGAGCAATCTGTCCTCTTTGTGAAGGAACTGAAGCTGAGGCTGGCCCTAGTTCTGAACCCAGGACTATATCAGAGGGCTCAGAAGCTGATTGCCTTCAATTTATCACGGTGAACCCGAACCCTTCATTTCATGATTTCCTTGCCTTAGCGGTTAGGAAAAGATTTGGGATCTCAGAAGGCAATATAGAATTCTTAGAAGAATATAAAACTAGGTCAACGAGAAGACAATATGAGTCTTCTTGGAAAAAGTGGGTTGCTTTTGTTAAAGCAAAAGGACCGAAAGAAATTTCGATGAGCTTCTGTCTGTCCTTTGTCTACCTTCATAATCAAGGCCTGGCGGCCAACACAATAACTACGTGCAAATCAGCCTTGACTAGACCTCTTCTATATGCCTTTCAAGTAGATCTATCGAATGAAATCTTTAATAAGATTCCGAAGGCATGTGCAAGGCTTAGGCCTGCACCACCACCAAAGCCCATTTCATGGTCTTTGGATAAGGTCCTACATTGTGCCTCATCTATGAACAATGAAGATTGTCCCCTTAAGGATCTAACTCAAAAAGTTATTTTTCTGTTCGCTATAGCCTCAGGGGCTAGAGTTAGGGAAATAGTGGCCCTATCTAGAGACGAGGGCCACATCCAGTTCACAGAAGTGGGAGAACTGAACCTCTTTTCTGATCCAACCTTTCTTGCTAAGGACGAGCTACCCACTAAGAGGTGGGGACCCTGGAGAATCTGCCCTCTGAAGGAAGAAGTCTCTCTATGTCCTGTAGTGTTTAAAGGTCTATCTTCGTAGAACTCTAGACTTCAGGGGAGGACAGCTCTTTAAAGGAGAAACCTCTGGATCAAACTTATCCCTAAAACAACTGACGGCGAATTTCACCTACTTTATTCGTAGAGCAGATCCTGACAATACTCCTGCAAGTCATGATCCGAGAAAAATTGCTTCATCACTGAACTTCTTTCAGTATATGGACTTTGAGTGTTTTCGTTCATTCACCGTATGGAAATCATCCAGAGTGTTTTACAAACACTATGCGAAACAGGTCCATGAATTAAAGCACTATGTAGTGGCAGCGGGTAGCGTATTATAACCTGCCCACTAATTACTGTCATAGACAGTTAATTAATTGGGACCTCGAATGTCCTCGCTCATATTCTGGATGGGAATTATCCAGAGTGTTCTATAAACACTATACTAAGCAGGTCTATGGACTGAAGCATTATGTGGTGGTGGCGGGTAGAATTTTTTAACCTGCCGTCTAAGTCTGCGATGAACAGCTAATTGACTAGGACAGTCAATTAAAGGGAGATGGGGTCATCACTTTTGGTGTGACCTCCTTTTTATGAGTGTTACCATGGTGACACTATCTCTGTTCAAAATCCCAGGTGTGGAATTATACAGATAGCACTAGTGCCGTGTGTACGTAGTGTACAGTGTTGATAGAATGTAACCAGTACAGAATTTTCGAAGAGAAGTTTTATTATAAAAATTTTCTTCAATCTGAGAGTGGCACTCATCATTTCTTTCCCTTTCAAGAAAGAAATTTAATTTCTGTATATGTTACGTGTATAATTCCGTTATCATGCTACATTCGTTTTACTGGTTAATTCATTTAGTCATTTATTAGGAATAAATGTTTATTAGAATAAATTGTGTAAAATGCCAGAGTTCTTTCACTTACTAAAGTAAGTATTCTTCATATAGTTGTATGCTCGTAAACAATAGATATAAGAGACACTGATATTGATTCGGCAATATATACAAACTATGAGACTGTTTGTATATTCAGTGTACACTTATGTTTGTTCATACAATATATGCTAACCTTGAGGCCCCTTTTCTACTGTCTAGAATGACTCTTCCCTGTAGGGGGCAGGAAGCACTAACATTGCTTATGATTAGTGGTGATGACGGATAACGGTAACGTCATTTGTCTCAAATGGTCCAAATGACCATAGAAATGTTGTCCCAAGGTTAAGGCACTGATGAAAATCCACAGATAAATTAATGCTCTAGTACGCTTCCATCAGGACGACATGGCTTGAGCCAAAAAACGGATTTTGAGCGAAGCGAAAAATCTATTTTTGGGTGAGATGGCCATGTTGTCCTGATGGATCCACCCTTCTTTTCTAAAAAGAAAAGACCTTCACAGTATCCCTCCCGAAGTACTGTATCTGTAGCACCATGCTCAATGCTACAAGGAATGTTCGCCATATTGGATATGGCGCTGTTGTGATACTCAATAGTATGAGAACTAGGGTAACCTTGATACGGCTCTCCTTCTATTCTGCCACTTCCCGCTCGAAGCGTTAACGCTATTAGGGGTGCAGATTGCTATGTGACGTGTCGAGAAAACGTCCTCTGATATTATGCGATATCCTTGAGAGAAATTTAAGGATATTCGCGCCAAGAGTTAGAATTCTGGATACCTAAAGGTAAAATTCTCTGGGAATATCACTGTAGTACATATATCCCTTAGGAAGCTACTTATAGGAACTTCCTTCAGGACGACATGGCCATCTCACCCAAAAATAGATTTTTTGCTTTACTCAAAATCCGTTTCTTGGGAATTTAATAAAGACAAAAATGTACCTTGTAAATTTTGTAAACAAGACAAAAGTCATAAGTTGTATCATTACATTATGGAATGTAAAGAATTTACCATTGCAGATCTGTATGAACAAATATGTTTTGTAATTAGTAATAATTAAATAACTGATTTTATTAAAAAATGTAAGGGAAACCATATTGTATTTTAAAATAGAATAACTGTGTTATTGGGAAAGGGAAGATATAGGAACACCATACTTCCCTTTTGATGTAAATTATCAATAAAATTTTTGAATTGAATTGACTTGAAATGACTGTGGGTGTCCAGCAATCGGGACGCCGACTGCTTGCCTGACTCTTTTGCTTCGATGAAACTAATCATTTCCTCCTGCGACATCTCCTGTCGCTGGTTGCTGAGTAGATCCAGTTGGATGTCCTGGTCGGCGATGCCTTGTGCAAGAACGCCTTTGATCACGTCGTCTGCGAAGTTTACGCTTATTCCACATGTGCACCTCCTGACGTATTTGCCCGTGTTTGCTTGGGCCTTCACGTGGGCGTGAAATGCTCGTACCGATTCCTCCCGATGCTGTCACATGTTTGAGAGAGCCGCTGGTGCCACCATTGTGTACTCCCTGCGCACCGCGAGGGCTTTTATCGCCCTGAGCACTGCCTCCTCCGATTTGCCCACCAGGCTCCTCACCGCAGTGCTGGTGATGTCCTTGCGTAGGCCCTCCTCACAACATTCAAGGAGCTGTACCACAACATCATTGCCTTCGAGCCCAGTTCCCTTGCGGTATTCGCCCCAGTGTTAGGAAATAGTCCCACTCCCCGCTCGTGCCGGTTGCTGATATCGTTGGGCACTTGAGTTTTTCTTCCTTGGTGCTTGACGGGTGGTTTTGAGCTGCTGGGCCCTGGGCATGAGTCGTTGTATGTGTGCGTTCAGGAGCGCAGCGGCAATGATGGGCTCTGTGGATGCTTCAGTTCGATAGGTGCATCCAGGCACTGGGCAACTAATGTGTTGTGAGGCCATTTTGCTGCTTATCACTATGAATGAACTACTTGGGAACTACTGACAGAGTGAGTCACTTTAATCACTGTAAACCATTTGGGTACTACTGACAGAGCCCCTTCTAAGTCCCTTTAGCTGGATTCCCGTTCTCCACAGGTTTGCGGGTTTGCTCATATCGTTATGTAGGGACACGCAATCAGTTAGATCTAGTAACAGACTGAAATTGAATACACTGCGACACTGTTCTTGACACTTTCGGGTTGTGTTAGATTTAAGTCCGTTCACTTCTGCTACGGGCCACGTTTTGTTTACCATCGGCTGGCGCAAGTCACCATATTATCGCTCAGCTCGTCGCGTCACTTATAATAATGTCTTTTAACAATGTTTGACTTCTGATGCTGGTCTCTCCTAACCATATATCAGCCCTCCTGCTGCTTATCTAATGACTTCTCCCTCGGATCGTTTGTACATAAATAGGAATGATTTCCAATTTTATTTGGCATGTAAACAATGTACAAATAAGCTACAAGCAAGGGGTGCGCTCTACAATGCTCAAAGTGTCACGCGCAGGTGACGTTCATAAGTCATCATTCTCTACAAACTGTGCATTATGTATGACAAATCTCAAAAATAAGGCCATTTCACCTTTATCTTGGCCGTCAATAGATAGACCTTGGTCCCATTTACATGTAGATTATTGTGGACCCATTGATAACATTCAATATTTAATTATTATTGATTCCTTTTTTAAATTTATTGATGTCTACACTTGCAAGAATATAACTTCAGAGGATACCATACAATGTTTAAGGTCATGTTTTGCTAATTATGGTATTCCTGACATAATTGCATCTGATAATGCAACTTGTTTTATGTCTAGGGAGACTCAGAATTTCTTTCAGAAAAATGTTGTTAGACACTGTTCAGGAGCACTATATAATTCAAGCACCAATGGACTTGCAGAACGGGCTGTACGAATATTCAAAACTAATTTTTAAAAGTTTGATTGTAATTTGCCCGTAAAAACGAGAATTGCTATTTTTTTTTTTTGTATACGTATAGACGTACAATACAGTCTTCTACTGGCTGCTCCCCAGCTGAATTATTAAACGTAAGGAAATTTAAGGGTCCATTATATGCTTAAACAAGGAGATGAGACTTTTGTTCGAGTTTAAATTCAGTGTTGGTGATGCATTATATGCAAGGAATTTTAGTAAAGGACCAGAATGGGTGGAAGCTAAGATTATCAAAGTTCTTAGTGAAAGAAATTATTTGGTATCAGTAGATGTTAATGGTATTTTGAATGGGAGGCGTCCCCTATCACAATTATTTGAGAGAAAAATGCATAATATTAGGGTAACAGGTGAACAGTCACCCTTAAAAGATACAATAGTTCCTTAAGTTCCTGTAGTTTCTTCTCGGCCCTGTAGGATTTTTGTATTGTGATCTGGTTATATATTTTCATTAAGTGTCAAACTTAAATATTGTATTCAGATTTAATTTCAATTGAAACAAGTGATTGTATAATTTTCATAAGTGTTTCTTTTATCTTAGTCTAAGGTTTATTAAGATTTAATGTTTAAAGTCAAGTGGTTATATAATTTTCAGATCATAACATTTTTGTCTTAATCTCAGTTATATTCAGACTTGATATTTCGAGTGATTTTTTTTATGTAAATTCTTTCAAAGTGTTGTAATTTATATAGAATATATTTATTTTAGTAAAGAGTGTATTATTTCAATCATCAGTGTTTAATGCATATTCGCTTGTATCCTGCTAATGAACCGGAGCTTAAGTTGTTTGAATATTCGTAATGATAATTACCCAGTTTTGTTATGAGTGTACTTAATAGACCTTTGAATATTCAGTATTTTATATATTGCTGTCTGGGATTCATTTAACTGTCCCAGGGTTCGGGTATTGATATTTTTTTCAAGTGTAACAGATTTAATTTAAAAGCAAACAGTTGAGTTTGGAACTAGAGAGGTTGTTTAGCTTACCAGCCGTAATATATATAATATATGGTTGATTCCCAGACACAAGCCATAGTATAATATATTTTTGGTGCCTAGACTCTTGGGATTGAGCGAGTCTGTTTTAGATATTGGTGATAACAGGGCCGTGTTTTGATTAAAGGTTTTGAACAATACAGTGTTGATAGGATTTTGTATATTGTTAGGATATATATTTTTTGAAAGGTATAAAATTATCTGTTAAAGAACAAGATGGTTCAGTTTAATATCCAAGAGTTTTTGAATAACCCAAGTGTTCAGGAATTGTCAGAAGCTAATATAACTCTGTTTAAGCTTAATCCTTTTATTAACTTTAATTTCGATCTCCTTTTTATGAGTTAAATATTTTGTTTTGTTCATAAATCGCCTATTGACAACGTTCAGATCAGTATCCTCCCTGTTCCCCCTCCCTCCCCCTCTCTTTCCCCTTCACTCACTCGAGAATTAGCGTAAAAAGTTTTGCTGGTTTTTATTTTAGCCCATCTTAAATATCATTTTTATCCCAGCTTTCGATGTTAATTAGTTTGTTAATTAGTTAGTAATAATCCTCAACTATACGCACAGTGACTCTTTATCTTAATGGCATGTGATGGCCATACAACGAGTGAGATGATTAAGGTCCAAATCAAGTGTCTAGCCTTAGAAGCATAGATAAATTCGGGAGAATTGTTGGAAGAAAATATTGTAATAGCTCATGAACTTTTGGAAGCTGAAAAAGAATTTTTAGAGAAGTAAGGACCGGTTTACCTTCAAACTGAAGGCATGAAAGCAAATAGGGATGATGAGGCTGAGATTTGACGAATTGCAGGGCAGGAGAATTTGATCAAATTGAAGATGATGGCGGAAGAGAAGGAAGAAGCACAGCGTGCGAAGGAACTGGAAGAAAGATGAGAAGAAAGAGAGGCAGAACGACGAGAAGCTGCAAGACATGCAAGGAGAATGGAAGAAAAGGAGAAGTAGGAGGCAAGAGGGATTGCCCGACATGTGCGGGAGTTGGAGCTGTTGAATGCTCGTGCACAGTCTGGAACGCAGACGGAGGCAAGCCCTGCTAAGCATGATCCAGTGTTTAATTTGTTGGATACCCAGAGGTTAATTCCAAGGTTCACAGAAGAAGCTCCAGATGAGTTCTTCAATCATTTTGAAATGGTTGCATCAACGATGAAATGGCCAGAAGATGAATCGATTGTGTTATTGCAGTGTGTGTTGATTGGGAAGGGCTGCAGTACATACCTATCCTTATCGCAGGACCAGAGGAAGAAGTATCAAGAAGTGAAAAGGAGCGTGCTGCAAGTGTATCAGATGACTCCTGAATATTATGATGAAAAATTCCGAAGTTTGAGGAAGTACGAGAAAATTACTTACCTGAATTACGCTTATAAGGTACGACGATGTTTTAAGAGATGGGCAGAGGCTGCTGACATAAAGGAGATGGCTGATTTAAAAGAATTGATAATACTAAAACAGCATCTACAAGGAATTATTGAGCATATTCGAACATACTTGAGAGAGAGAGAGAGAGAGAGAGAGAGAGAGAGAGAGAGAGAGAGAGAGAGAGAGAGAGAGAGAGAGAGAGAGAGAGAGAGAGTGAAGAAACTTGATATAGACGATTCGCTGAGTGAAGATTACAATGTTATCAGTCGTAAACCCTCCTCGAGCATGAAGTCTCTACTGTCATTCCGTCCAAGTGTCAAGTATCCGCCGAACCATGGAAACCAGTTCAGTATTAACTACGTGAACAAGTTCAACAGACACAGCGGAAGTAGCACTGGTACTGTCCCTAAGCAGAATGCGATAGTGCCACAGCAACAATTGGCGAATCGTCCTCCTTCAAGTATCGTGAAAGACGTGCAGAAGGTTAATATGGTTTGTTTTAAGTGAGGCAAGAGAGGCCATATCAGTAAGGAATGTTGGTCAAACCAACTGAAAACAGTCGCTCAAGTGATTAAGGATAATTTGACTTCACATAATGCAAAGACGAAGAAACAATCGGGTAAGGTCAAAGAGGTAATATAAACCAGCCAACGTTTACACAACAAACAGGGCAAACCCAAACAGCATGGCTACCTCACAACCATATAATTATGAAGGTATGTTAGCTACAATAGACGGGAGTGAGTGAACCCCAGTCAGGATATTGCGCGACACAGGTTGTAAGCATAGTGTGGTGGTACAAGGAATACACCCGTTGGTGGAATAGTCTCTCATGGGGGACTCAGTTATTTTGAAGGGAATAGGAGGTGAGGAGGTTACCCCTACTTGTGGTTTGAAACTATCATGCGAGTTGGTGACAGGTAATTTTGACTTTGCAGTAAAGGATTCATTGGCTGTCAAAGGAATAGACATCCTGCTGGGTAATGAGTTTGGTGGAGCACCGTTTGTGTTTGTCCCATTGTAACGCAGAAACCGTTAAAGTATAGTCCTACAAATGAACTCGAGAAGGACTACCCGTATTTGTTTCTTAGTTGTGTGATGACTAGGAGTATAAAGAAGAAAGTGGCTGCTGAAGAAGAAAAAGAAATCAAAGGAGCGATGAACTTGGAGGATTTGTTTTCTGGAAAAGAGGAATTTCTTCATGGCACGTAAGAGGAGAACTCCCAAGTAAGCCCGAGTGAAGAGGAATGACCGACGAGTGGACAAGAGGACAAAGAAGAAATGGACCTGGAAGAAATAGGAAATTCAATATTAGAAGTAGGACAAGTGAGTAGGAAAAGACTGATAGGATTGCAACGGAAGGATGCAGTGTTAGAGTTATTGTACTGTGTGGTGGACGGGACAGAGGCACAGCAGTCTCCGAACTGTTATTATATTAAGGATAGGTTGCTTATGAGGAAGCATAGACCAGCCGGTATCCCTGGAAATGCCGAATAGGGGATATATCATCAGATACTAATTCCCGCACCGTTGAGAAGACAGGTGATCAAGATAGCGCGGAACATATGAGGATAAGGAAGATGTCGGAGAAGATTATGAAACACTTTTTTCTGGCCTGTCATGCATAAGGACGTGAGCCAGTTTTGCCGTGCATGTCACGTATGTCAGATGGCTGGAAAGCCTAACGAGTACATTAAGGAAGCTCCCTTACACCTGATAGAAGTGCGAGGAGAACCCTTCAGCAAGGTAATGATCGACATTGTGGGACCTTTACCAAAGACTAAAAAAGGTCACGAATATATGTTAAACTTGATGTGTCCAGTAACGAGATACCCAGTAGCCATACCCGTCAGGAATATAAGTGTCAAAATAATTGCCAAGAAATTACTAGACATTTTCACTAAGTTTGGTATACCGGAAATCGTTCAAAGTGACCGAAGAACGAATTTTACGTCAAAATTATTTCAGGATGTTTTACATCCTAGAACTATCAAGTGCTTATCATCTGGAGACCCAGGTGCTTTAGAGAGGTTTCATCAAATGTTAAAAAGTATATTAACAAAGTTTTGCAACAAAACGTGGGAATTAATGGGACATCAGACTACCGTTGATGTTATTCGAGGTACGTAAGCTTATCAAGAAAGCATTTAGACGTACCCCGAATGAAATGGTATTTGGATGAGAAGTACGAGGACCAATTAAAATGTTAGCAGAAAAATGGAAGGACAGAGAGGAAACAGTTGGAGAATATGTCAAGAATTTGAGGAAAAAAATCGGAGAAATAAGGAAATTTCCTCTAGAAAACCTTGAGACGAGTCAAAGAAAAATGAAGAAAAGGTTAGATGTGAAAAGTAAGGACAGTGAGTTTTTGATAGGACAACAGGTATTAGTCATCCTGCCGATTAGGGGATTCCCACTCACCAACAAGTTTCAAGGACCATTGAAGATTTTGGAGAAGATCAGTGAC
>NC_090725.1:176928032-177015532 GCF_036898095.1 Palaemon carinicauda
ATCTGATCCCCAATCACAAGGATCACCGAAATATGTACCGATACAAAACTCACAACACACTTACAAAAAACTATGGGGAAACCGACCTGGTTACATAAGGAGCAGAGACGTAACAATAGAGACAACTTACTTGTTCTGGGGATATTAGGCAAAGAGGACGATCGGAGCTCCTGCAGCTCTGACGAAAACTCCAATTTCCCGCGCTGACTAAAGTGACCTTGGCAGAGGGGAGGGAATTCTTACCTTATTAATTTATAAGGGGTTGGTTAAAGCTTCTTTATCTGCCACAAGACTGAGAAACTGTTAAAGTCTTACTTTAAATACAAGGAGGAGTTTAATGATTTGGCTGAAGGCCATAATTTGCCATAATCCACCAACTTAGGGAGTCCTTGGCTCTAAACATATACATAAGACATTTTCATGGTGGTATAGTAAAATGACGTTACATTCGGGATTCATAAATTACAAATACTCAATTACTTTAACACCCGCTCCTTCCCTACCAGGTGGTTAAGTTTTAGGCCCTAATACCCTAGTCATTCGTCCCAACGCCCGCGAGATCTTCCAGACTTCCCTCAATTTAACGTAACGTTTGTGGAGTTAAATGGCAGGACTTTTGAATGATCAGTTCGAAATTCCTGACATCCTCCACACCCAAAATAAAGGGGCGGTGAAACGTCGGTCAATTAGGCAAGACTGAACTCGGGGGGGGGGGGGGGTAACTACTACAAGACTCTGTTAGGCTCGTTGCGTAGCGCTCCACAACGACTCTAACAGAGCATACACAACGTACAGCATACAGCAATGTTAACCCGGGGAAATTAACTCTTACAGGTGTACACAAAAATAATAAAAAAATGTACCCAGACAGATGATACATACAACAGTCCAAGTGGAAAGGCAAGTAGGCAATGGGCCTAAGACAATCATCATTTCATGCATATATACACAAGAATAGCAATAGAAATGTATTCAGACATATAATACATACAATGATTCGATCACAAGGCAATCTGCCCTTAATCACATTAATCGAATCACTCTTCTCACACTGCCACACGTAGGCTATTACCTTAAGGGGAGCAAGAGGGAGGGGCCTGGCTCTGTACAACGCTCGGTTGGTAAGTACGAGAGACCATCCCGTCCCCGTTCCCCACACCCGACGCAGTTCCAACTTCTGTGGATCCATGCACACCTACAATCTCTTCATTCCACCCTCCCTACCTACCAGATAGGGCACTACCTTTTTCACTCACTGTTTGCAGCTATGCATTATATATCGTCACTCCTTAGCAGACGGTCCATCAGTTCTCGCTGCTTCGCGGCAGCCCTTCTCAATGGGCGTGCAGAACGTCCTTGTGCGTCCGTCTGCTTCGATTCTGTTTCACTTTCCCTTCTCTCACTAACCGCATTGTTCTCACCATTAGCGTCGTTATCGAAGGTTCCTGTGGCTAGTTGTTGAGTTGTCGTAGCTGGAGCCATTTCCTGGTTGTCCCCAGACGTCTCAACGATCCCTGGCATTCCTGCTGTCGAACTATACGTGTCCTCTTCTCCGTCGTCGTCGTCGTCTTCTCCAACACCATCCTCAGAGGGGGCAATTTCCAGGGGAACCAGGTGGCTAACAGCTCGCAGTGACTCGACACCCTCGAACAACACTTTGGCCGAACGCACGACTCCGTCGTCGTCAGGATATGTCTCCACAACACGTCCAAGAGGCCACGTAGCTCTTTTTTTATTCTCTTGCTTTACCAGCACGACGTCTCCAGGGTGCAGCTTGGAGGGTTCCCCAGACCGACAGTCGTGCCGGGCTCTCAGGGCACTCAAATATTCCCTTCTCCACCTCTCTCGAAGGCTTTCAAAGAATCTGTCAGCTTTAGGTAGCGATCACGTAGCCTCCGGGAAGTGAAGGTCGCGTTGAGGTGGTCGTCCGGCAAGATCGGTGCCATGAGGTGGACTGGGTGTCCTCTTAGCAAATGGGAGGGGGTGAGGACTTTATCCTCGCACTTGTCGCCACTGTACATAAGCGGCCAATTATTCACCACTGCCTCTGCTTCTTTGACAAGGGTTAGTACGTGGGCGTCTGGTAGGTACTTCTTTCCGAGGGCTATCTGCAGGGTCCGTTTCGTTACCCCGATCAGGCGCTCGAAGAACCCACCTTTCCAAGGTGCACGGGGCGTCTGAAATTGCCACTTTATGCCCGTTCTCCTCAGAAACTGCTGGACTTCATCTTCTTCATAGAGTCCCTGAAGGAGGTGGCTGGCAGTTTTGAAAGTTTGATGGTTATCAGACGTGATGAACTGCGGGGCACCGTGGGTGGCGCAAAATCGTCTTAGGGCTAATACGAATTCTTCCGCTTCCAGGGAGGGGCAGAAATCGAGGTACACAGCCCTGCTGGCCATGCATGTCATGATCAGTATGTAGCCTGGCCGCGTTTCAGTCTGTATGGCTGCTTTGTGGTCCACTCCGACTGCTGTAAAGGGTTTTGTGAGGGTGGTCCTCTCCTTCGGTAGAGGGGTTGGTGGTGGCTGTCTCAACAGAGGCTGGAAGGCTAGTACGCATTCTGGACATTGTCGCACGGTCCGCTTCGCAATGGAACGTAGACCCGCCGCCCAGCATTTCTGTCGAAAGATACCCATTAGTGTATTCACCCCACAATGCAAGTGCAAACGGTGTAAATGTCTTAAATAAATCCTGACTAAATGCCCTTTGGCTGGCAAGAGAATTAACTGGTTAGTTTCCTCTACTTGGGACACTCATCCCCTTGTACAAATAAGACTATCTATTAATACTAGATTCAATTGTCTGACAAAATTAGCAACTTCACGAGGGGGTCTGACTCCGCCCTCTAAGTAAGCATAAACTGTAGGCAAATAATGTTTTTACTCTAGTTGGACAACAATACTGAACGGATGCCGTTCTATTTTTGTAAACCTTTTGATTACCCTAACAACTCTCAACAAGAATTGGAATTCTACTTCCCTTTGTAGAATTTCCCATATCTCTCCTGGGGGGGGGGGGGGCAGGACTCATTTCCTCCCTCAGTTCTTGTACCGCTGCTACTGTGGTGTTTTCATGGGTTGGATCTTCCCCCTTGCAAGGAACAGGCTTTCCCGTGGTCCTGAGGAATTCTGGACCGTTCCTCCAAAGGGAGTTATCTAGCAGTTGTTGCGTCGTTGCACCTCTGGACAGGACATCAGCAGGGTTCTGTTTACTGGGGACATGGTTCAAACTGAATCGACAAACCTGCTGAAGAAAAACAATCTCCGCCACTCGGTTAGATATAAAGATGTTCTTGTGGTCCTTGGCCTCGGGAGATGCTACCCATGCCAACGTGACCTTACTGTCAGTCCACATGACTATCTCTCGTGGCTCTATCAGATCCTTGAGGGTCTTTGCTAATCTGCTGCCTAGCAACAATGCTAGCAGTTCTAGCTTGGGAATTGTCAATTTGTTCATCCCCTTCGGAGTGATCCTCATTTTACTAGTTATTAGGCTTACCTGATTGCAGTCGTCCCTGGTATATGCCACTGCGCCGTATGCCTTACTGCTGGCATCGGTGAATACATGGAGTTCTAAACCTTTCCTACCTATCGTTCTTGGAAAAGTGATTTCGCTCACCGCTTTCAAATCACTTAACAACTCACTCGCTTCTCTAGCTTTTTCTCCTTTTAGGCATCCTTTAGCTGTGCTCGTAGCACTGGGTTTGTCACTGAGGCGAACTGTAGGGAGCCAAGAACTTGCTCCTGCTGTCGTCTTGAGATCCGTTTGGATTTGAGAAGTCTTCTGACAGACCCTGCTATTTCTTTCCTTTTCTTCAGTGGAATGGAAAGGCTATGTGACTGAAGATCCCAATGGATTCCTAACCATTGGAACTTCTGAGCTGGAGCGAGGCGAGACTTCTTGGTGTTTATTTTGAAACCCAGATGTACCAGGAACTGGGTCACTTTGCTGCAAGCTCTCAAACATTCTTCTGGCGAAGTCGACGAGACCAGCCAGTCGTCGAGGTAGGCCATCACGTGGACGCCCTGAAGGTGTAGCTGGTGGACGATTGTGTCTGCTAGCTTGGTGAAGATTCTCGGAGCCACGTTGAGCCCAAGGGGCATGGCTCTGAAGGCGTAGCTTCTTCGTTGGAGCCGGAATCCTAGGTAGGAGGAAGCGTGGTGGTTCATTGGGATGTGTCAGTAGGCATCCGCCAGGTCTATTGAGACCATGTAGGCCTTGTGAGGCAGTAGGGCTCTTATTTGTTGAAGAGTCAGCATCTTGAATTTGTTGTTCGCAATGAACTTGTTGAGGGGGGATAAGTCTAGAATGACTCTGAGTTTGTCTGAGTCCTTCTTGGGAACACAAAACAGTCTTCCCTGGAACCTGGTGGACTTTACCCTCTTGATCACCTTCTTGTTCAAGAGTTCCAGGACATATTATTCCACGAGGGGGGTTGATGGCTGGAAGAATTGGTGGAAGGTTGGAAGTGGTTGTGTCCAGCTCCAACCCAGTCCCTTCTTGACGATGCTGTGTGCCCAAGGATCGAAGGTCCAGCGATCCTGAAAGTGGCGGAGTTTTCCTCCCACCGGAAGCACTTCATTGCTTCTGGTGTCCCGAGGGTTTGCCACCTCGGCTGCTAGCTCCCCTTCCTCCTCTGCCCCTGGAGGGACGGCGCGAGGAATCTCTGCCGGAGCCTCTACCTTTGGGGCGAAAGGTAGAGGACTGTCCTTCGTAGGCAGGGGTGAAGACCGGTGATTGCGACACCACCGGTTGGGGGACCAACTGAAAGGTCTGTTGCGGCTGTGCGACTCCTTGGGGAGTAGCGGGAGCCGGTAACTGGCGTTTTTGTTGACACTGCTGGGGTCTAGGGTTGGAGGATTTCCTATTAGGCTGAGGGCCTTCTTCCTGAGAGGATTTCCTCTTGCGGGACATGCCCCACTTATTGAGAAGGTTCCGATTCTCAGAAGCGGCTTTGTCAACGATCTCTTTCACCAGAGCAGATGGAAAGAGATGCTTACCCCAAATGTTGGAGGAGATTAGTTTCCGGGGTTCATGTTTTACTGCCGCGTTGGCCAACACGAACTCTCTGCAGGTTCTTCGGGCCCTGATGAAGCTGTACAAGTCCTTCATCACAGTCACTAGGTGGGTCTTTGCGAGAACCATATAAAGGTCTGGGACTCTAACGTCCCCGGCCATGACCTCGAGCTGAATTTGGTGAGACAGGGAGGCAGCTAGTCTCTCCTTGGTCTCTTGCTCCCGACGAAGAAGGTGGTCGTTCAGCTTTGGAAGATCATTGAACTGATGTCCAGCCACGTCAGGTTCCTGCTTCCCGACCGTGAAGGTAAACTGGATGTCTTTCCAGAATCTGTCGTTGGGGGGAAGGGCGAGGGAGAGAGGCCTACACTCCTCCAGGGTAGGGCAGAGCTTTCCTTCCTCCACCGCCTTCATGACCGCATGGAAGGCCTTTTCCATGAAGGGAAAGGTCGCAGAAGAGGGAGCAAGAAAGGACGGGTGCTTCTTATTCAGAGCATGGCTTGGGCTTTTGAGTGATCAAAAACGATCACCTCTTTGGGCTCAGTCTCCTCCTTGGAGGCCAGTTAGGACCTGACTCGGACATAACAGTCCGGGTAAGCCTCAAAGTTAGGGAAGAATTCCACTTCTTCCAAAAGGATAGACCCTAACTTGTTGTTGATAAAGATTTTGCCAGTTGTAATTGGCATATGCTCGGCGTACCTCCAGGGGTTAGACTCCGAGCAGGAGGGAAGGTCCTTAACCGAATCTTCTTCAGTTGCTTCCATCCCTTCAAATGACTTGTGATTTCCGCAGAATGCTTATTAAGCTTCTCGTACATCAACGCCACCAATACCCGGATGGCTGCGAGGCGGCGGAGGTGGAGGGGACTGGCTCCTCGACCACTACAGGGGCTGCCGGAGGTGGTGGGGCGACCTCGCCCTCCGAATCAGGGTACTCCACCTGATCCTCTTCTTCCTCCAGATCCTCACCCATGAGGGTCCTCTCGGTAATGTCGGACACGTCCGACATCTTCTCCACCTCGTCCAGACGACACTTGCTAAGCGTAGTCTCGATGTCTGGCTCAACGGTCAGTTGAACCAAGGGGATCTGATCCTGGGGAATCACAGAATCTGCTGATGCTTTCGGGAAAAGCATGGCCCTCATCTTCTCACTGGGGAGATACGGCCCGGTGGCATTCTTCTGAAAACCGCGCAGGGTCTGAAATCGTTCAGAACCTAGAGAAAAGAGGGGGAAAATAGGATAAACCCCCTTATATTTGGGTAGGTCCTGGCAAGAGACTGCACTGAGAAGCACAGAGTATGCTGGAAACACTGTACTGTACAATCGTACAGCTCAGCACTGTCTTCAAGGCATGAAATAGCAAAGAAGATCAGTCTGGCTATACGGCTGTATAGGTCGACTGACGGCACGGGGCCGGCAGCCGGGGGGAAGGGGTGCTTGTCCCTGGAAGCCGCAAGAGCGTCGCCGGCAAGCCGGCGGAAAGCCGGAGGCCGGTCCGGCGGGGTGAATCCATCTAAGGCTACACACTGAGCAGCAGAGAGGTAGGAAACAGCTATAAGGGCGACCGTCGGCACGGCGGAAGGTTGCCGGAAGGGCGGTGGCCTCCGGCAGCCGGCAGGCTGTCGGAGTTGGTGAACCTAGCTGGGTACATAAGATGGAAGGTTGTCTGAGAAGTCAGCAGCAGTGGCGGCAAGGGGCGGCGGCCCCCGGCAGCCGGCCGGCTGTCGCCTTAGGTAGTCCTCAGATAGGAACATCCTATGAAGTAGGAAGGTCACCTGGGGTGCTGGCGGCTAGCGGCGGAAAGGGGCGGCGGCCCCTGGCAGCCAGCAGGTTGTTGCCTTAGGTAATCCTCAGATAGGAACGTCCTATGAAGTAGGAAAGTCACCTGGTGTGTAGGCGGCTAGCCCCGGCAGGTGGAGGCGGCAGTGAACCGGCACCATGATAGAAGAGAGAAAGATAAGGAGGGAGAGGAGAAGGGTGATGTCCGATACCCGACCGGCTTCCCTCCGGAAGGAGTGCACTCATGATAGGGGGGGATATGCCTATCACCCAGCGGCAGGGAGCCGGCAGATGGCTGGGTGCCTATGATATTCCAAGAGAGGATCAGAGGACACTCTAAAAGGGGGGGGGGAGGGTGATCTTCTGCCGGCAGGACGGCTACTAACACTACCCTATAGTTTGACTATGAGGGGGAAGTGTAGCAGAGCGGCCAGCCAAGCAGGAGAGCACAGCTTAACCTACAATTCTCCCTGAGAGGGAATTGTAGGACAGCGGACAGGGGTGTGAAGGCAAGCCAACACAAAGGGATAGAGTGGGGGTAGGGGACTGAGGGGGCAGAAGGGGTCCTTACTCTAAAGCTCCCAAAGGAGTGGGGGAATCTGTTGGATGCTATACTACCCAGGCAGGAGAGAAGCGCTCTCCAACCCTAGGGTAGGTTAGCTCAGAGTAGGAACAGAACTGGTGTACTGTCCTAAACTATAATAAAACAGAATCCCCCAAGGCCTAACCTAAACCAAGAGAACTCCTCCTAGATTAGGGAGGGCTGGAGAGACGTATCGCTAGGCTACAGGAGGAAGGGACGTGTCCCAACCAAGAGCAGTCTAGGGGGAAGGGCAGGGCCCCTCCACCTTCAGTCTCAGTCGATACCTAAAGGGAAAGGCGTTCCCTAAGGGTGGACTGGGATGAACGATAGGTACTCTGGGGTTCTGTCCGAGGTCACCCATAAACTATGATAGGGAAGAGGGAAGAACGATCTAGCCTAACCTACCCGAAGATATTTCCAGGTAAGGGGCTAAGATATGGCAAGCTACCCAGAGGGAGGTTACCCTTAGGTAACGGGGGAGATAAGGAAGCATACAAGGGTCCCAAAGTTGGGTTAGGGGGTGTGACATGGATGGACCAGGCACAATATAACTAATTCCGAGTAATGAATACTAAATTACTAATGATATTTAATTAGTTATAAGGCCAGGAAGGCTGTTCTGGCTAACTAAATAACGCATGCAAAGCGAACAGCTGCGCCATAAAATGGGGCCTCCAGGCAAGGCACAGCTCGGCCACATAACACAAGATTTTAGTGTAAAAAATCGTTACTTTACGGCCAGAGCTTATTTAAACAATACAAGAATCTGGTACTCAACTTTCCAGAAGAAGGCGATGCAGAAGGTTGAGACATGGCGAAAGATGCACTGATTAAAGTCGATCACTGGGAACAAACAAGCTGAGTTGTGAGCTACCTAGAAAGGAATGAGACACGTGACGTCACACAGTGGCGGACGGTTTGTTTACGTTGCGAGTACCGTAACAGTAACGAAGGTAGGGTAACTTTGGAACGGCACCTCAGTTACCTCGCCACCTTTCTCCCTCGAAGCGTAAACACTAGGTGGGGTGCAGATGGCCATGTGACGTGTTAATGCATGCGTCCCCTGTTGATACAGTATACGACATTCTAAAGGGAAACCTTTAGGGTACTCGCGCCAGAAGTTAGAATTCTGTGAAAACTTTTAGTTTAATTCTCTGGGAATATTATGGTAGTCATATATATCCAAAGTAAGCTACTGAAGGAACCATCCATCAGGACGACATGGCTTGAGCCCAAATATATATATATATATATATATATATATATATATATATATATATATATATATATATATATATATATAACGGATTTTGAGCGAAGCGAAAAATCTATTTTTGGGTGAGATATCCATGTTGTCCTGATGGAAGGTTCCTTCAGTAGATTCCTAGGGTATAAAAACTACAGTGAATATTCCCAGAGAATTAAACTATAGGTTATCACAGAATTCTAACTTCTGGTGCGAGTACCCTAAAGGTTTCCCTCTAGGATATCGTATATGAACAGGGGACGCATGTATTAAAACGCCACATAGCTATCTGCACCCCATATAGAGTTAACACTTCGATATGGAAAGGTGGCTGAGTAACTGAGGAACCGTTCCAAAGTTACTCTCATCCGTGGCTACTTTTGGTACTCGAGACGTAAACAAACGGGCGCCATTGCTAAATGACGTCATGTCCGTCCTCATCCTGAGCTCAGCTTCTACCAAACTCCGCGATACACTAGGTCAGGGAGGGGCCTGAAAGGCTGAACTAGAATAGACGGGAGGGTCCATCAGGACAACATGGCTATCTCACCCAAAAATAGATTTTTCGCTTTGCTCAAAATCCGGTTTTTGGGCTCAAGCCATGTCGTCCTGATGGAAGTGTACCAGAGAATTAATGTATCGTGGATTTTTTTTCCCCTTTAATCCAAGTGCCAAGGGCTTCGAACAGTATTATAGTACATGTCCTTACCAGAGATTCTATGATGAACTGGCTTCCTGCCCCCCTGGCAGGAAAGTCCTGGTGGACAATAGGAACATCTCGAAGCGATCATTGAAGAACTACTCACCCAGTGGAGAGATCATGCTGGTCTCGGAGACAAGACAAAGGTTAATATTCGAGTAGGAATATTATCAAGCATAAGTAAGTATATAACATAATTACTGCTCACCTGGTGGAGAGATCATGCTGGTTTCGGAGACAGGACAAAGGTTAATATTCGAGTAGGAATATTATCAAGGCATAAGTGAGTATATAACATAATTACTTATATTATTCTTTTAGATCATCATTAAAGAGGTAAATGAAACTATAACAATCGTATATTTCTTAATAAGGAATAGGAGCGAAAGAGATGCACATGAAAATAAAATAGACATTTTATTTTTAAGATTGCAGATCATTATGGAAGTAATTACAATAATGATTATAGAATTTATTTACAGTAATAAAGAATGATGTACATAGAAATGAAAGATGGTGATCTTGAGTCTGAAAAGAAAAGTCTGCTTTTTAGAAACACAAGTTCCCAGAGGAATGCCAGTCTTTTAAAATTCAAAGAAAAACACTCCATGCCTAGGGCATGTGGCACGCATGTAAATTCTATGACATTTCACCGTGGTAAAGAACAGTCTATTAGAAACACTAAGTGTCCATTAAATCACTATGTATCACGATAGGGTCAACACAGGCACCCGTAGAGTTAGAGTCCCAAGTAACTCAATGTTCCATGCAGATTTAAGCAGCAGGTTTCATAACACTACCTGCAGCTACCACGAAATGTTTCACTTCGTGCACTTGTTTTGCGTAGTGCTTGAAGAAAACGCGCGATGATTTCCAGCCTGTAAAGCTCTTGGGGCTTTCGAAATCCATACTTTGGAAGAAATTCAGAGAAGAAGCGACTTTTCTAGGATCGTGACCTGCGGGTGTACTGTCAGGATCCGCTCTGCGAATGAAGTAGGTTATTTTCGCTCTTAATTGTTTCAGTGACAGGTCGCTACCCGATGTTTCTCCTTTGAAGAGTTGTCCTCCACCGAGGTCTGAAGTTCTTCGAAGATAGACCTTAAGACTCTACACTGGGCATAGAGAGACATCTTCCTTCAGGGGGAAGATTCTCCAAGGGCCCCATCTCTCGGTGGGTAGTTCATTCTTGGCGAGAAACATCGGATCGGGGAAGAGGGTAAGATCTCCTGTCTCGGCGAACAGGGTATGACCCTCTTCTCTTGATAATGCCACTATTTCACTGACTCGGGCTCCCGAGGCGAGAGCAAAAAGGAAGGTAACTTTTTGAGTCAGGTCTTTCAGAGGGCACGAATCGTTGCCCAGGCTAGAAGCAAAATGGAGCACCTTGTCCAGGGACCAGGAGATAGGTTTTGGTGGAGGTGCTGGGCATAGTCTAGCGCATGCCTTTGGCAGTTTATTGAAGATATCACTGGACAGATCAATCTGAAATGTGTATAGGAGTGGTCTAGTCAAGGCCGATTTACAAGTGGAAATCGTGTTGGCCGCTAAGCCTTGTCCATGAAGGTGAATGAAGAAGGACATGCAAAAATCAATGGTGATTTCCGTAGGATTTTTTGCCTTGACGAAGGAAACCCACTTTTTCCAGGAAGATTCGTACTGCCCTCTGGTAGACTCTGTCTTGCACTCCTCGAGGAAGTCTAAGCTTTTCTTCGAGATCCCAAACCTTTTCTTTGCGGCTAAGGAGAGAAAATCATGAGATGAAGGTCCCTGACTTTCAGTGATGAAGCGAAGACAGTCGACTTCTGTACTTGTTGAGATAGGACTGGGCCCGGTAGGGGGATCAGCGTGGGCTGCAGCTCCAGGACCAGGGGATACCAATTGCTCCGGGGCCACTTGGGAGCCACTAGGGCCGCTGTCCCTTTGAAGGTTCTCAGTTTGGATAGGACTTTCAGCAGAAGGTTGGGAGGAGGGAACAGGTATATCTTGGACCATCTGTTCCAATCCAGGGACATGGCATCCACCGCTTCTGCCTTGGGGTCCTCGTGCGGGGCCACATATCGAGGAAGTTGATTGTTGTCGCTCGTTGAGAAGAGATCGATCTGAAGTTCCGGGACTTGGTGAGAGATGAAGGAGAATGATCTTGCGTCTAGAGACCATTCCGACTCTATCGGGCTTGTCCTCGATAGAGCATCCGCCGTCACGTTGCGGAATCCTTGTAGGTGAACTGCAGACAGGTGCCATTTTTTCCTTTCTGCCAAACGAAAGATCGGGAGAAGCACCTGATTTATCTGGGGCGATCTCGAGCCCTGACGATTGAGACATCTGACTACCACCGAGTTGTCCAGAGTCAGACGGATGTGGATCGAGGGAGGCGGGGAGAGTTTCTTCAGGGTGAGAAGAACCGCCATGGCCTCCAAGATGATGTGAAACGTCTTGAATAGGGGAGACCATGTTCCTTGAACCTGTCGTTGGTGGGAGTGACCTCCCCAACCCTCCAGTGAAGCGTCCGTGTGGATGTTGATCGATGGAGGCGGGTATTGAAGAGGGATGGACCTTTTCAGGGCCTTTGCTTCTGACCACGGCTTGAAAAGTAAGCGAAGTGTGTTCGGAAGCCGTCTCTTGAGGTCTCTTCGAGCGATGGATGCGAATCGTCTCCAGACTCCCGCGGCATCCTCTAGCTGTGCGCGAAGCACTGGGTTTGTCACAGAGGTGAACTGTAGAGAGCCGAGAACTTGTTCCTGTTTTCGTCTTGAGATCCGTTTGGATTTTAAAAGCCTTCTGACAGACCCTGCTATTTCCTTCCTTTCCTTCTGTAGAATGGAAAGGCGGTGTGACTGAAGGTCCCAATGGATTCCCAACCATTGGAACTTCTGAGCTGGAGAGAGGCGAGATTTTTCTGCATTTATCTTGAAGCCCAGATGCTCTAGGTACTGGGTGACTTTGTTGCAGGCTCTCAGACAATCTTCGGGCGATGTCGACCTGACCAGCCAGTCGTCTAGGTAGGCCATCACTTGGACGCCCTGAAGATGTAGCTGTTGGACGATTGCGTCTGCCAGTTTGGTGAAGATCCGTGGAGCCACGTTGAGCCCGAACGGCATGTCCCTGAAGGCGTAACTTTTCCTTTGGAGTCGAAATCCTAGGTAGGAGGAAGCGTAGTGATTCATTGGAATGTGCCAGTAGGCATCCGCCAGGTCTATGGAGACCGTGTAGGCCCCTTTGAGGCAGAAGGGTCCTTATTTGTTGCAGAGTCAGCATCTTGAATTTGTTGTTCGCAATGAACTTGTTGAGAGGGGACAAGTCGAGAATGACTCTGAGTTTGTCTGAGTCTTTCTTGGGAACACAAAAGAGTCTCCCTTGGAACCTGGTTGACTTTACCCTCCTGATCACCTTCTTGTTCAAGAGTTCCAGGACATATTCTTCCAGGAGGGGGGTTGACTGTTGGAAGAATTGCTGGAAGGATGGGGGTGGTTGAGTCCAGCTCCAGCCCAGTCCTTTCTTGACGATGCTGTGTGCCCAAGGATCGAAGGTCCAACGATCCTGGAATTGGCGGAGTCTTCCTCCCACCGGAAGCACTTCATTGCTTCTGGTGTCCCGAGGGTTTGCCACCTCGGCCGCTAGCTCCCCTTCCTCCTCTGCCTCTGGAGGGACGGCGAGAAGAATCTCTGCCAGAGCCTCTGCCTGAGCCCCTACCTCTGGGACGAAAGGTAGTCGAATGTTGCTCATAGGCAGGGGTGAAGACCGGTGACTGCGACACCACCGGCTGGGGGACTGATTGAAAGGTCTGTTGTGGCTGCGTAGCCACTTGTGGAGTAGCGGAACCCGGAAACTGTCGTCTTGGTTGACGTTGCTGGGGTCTGGGTTTTGAGGATTTCCTCTTAGGCTGAGGGCCATCGTCCTGAGAGGACTTCTTCTTTCGGGACATGCCCCACTTGTGGAGAAGGTTCCTGTTCTCCGTGGCAGCTTTGTCCACTATCTCTTTCACCAAGGTAGACGGGAAGAGATGTTTGCCCCAGATATTGGAGGAAATCAGTCTCCGGGGTTCGTGTTTCACCGTTGCACTGGCGAATACGAATTCCCTACAGGCTCTGCGAGCCCTAGCGAAGCTGTACAGATCCTTGGTTACAGTCGCCAGGTGTGACTTAGCAAGGACCATGTAAAAGTCCGGGACTCTGGTGTCCCCAGCCATGAGTTCTAGCTGTACCTGATGTGACAGCGAAGCGGCGAGTCTCTCCTTAGTATCCTGTTCCCTACGAAGGAGATGATTGATTGATTGATTGATTGATTTAAAGTTTTCAGGCATCCTGACATCTAAGGTCATTGACGCCGGTAACATTTAATTTATGTATACAAAAATAAAAAATAAAATAAAATAAAAAATTAAAGAGTATTCAATTAAAATCATAAAAGTTGAATGTCATAAAAGTTAAATATTTTTCAGAAGACCTGCTTCTGAAATAAATCTAAAAATGCCACTTGCATGGTAGGACACATCATTTCCAAGAATCTTGGCAAGGATGAACCTGCCACCCTCACCTCGAGCCTCAAACAAATATCTATTCCTTAAGTTGTTATAATTGGGGCATTCGGTCAACAAATGCCTTACTGTTAGAGGTACTAAACAGTCGTCACAATACGGATGGTGTTGGCCCTTCAGTAGAAACTCATGTGTCAACCGAGTGTGACCAATACGGAGATGACAAAGAGACGTCTCCCATTTTCGGGGCATCATATTATACCTCCAAGGAGATATGTCATTTGTTACCTCTTGCATTTTATTCCCATCTAGGCTATCCCATTGCTGTTGCCATTTATTGCAAACCAATTTCTTGATGTCAGGTAAGAAATCATTACAGGGAAGGAGATGATCGTTCAGTCGTGGGAGGTCCTCGGTGAATTGACGACCAGCCACATCAGGTTCTAGCTTTCCTACCGTGAAAGTCAGCTGGACGTCTTTCCAGTACCTATCATCGGGGGGAAGAGTAAGGGAGAAGGGTCTGCACTCCTCCAGTGCAGGGCAAGGCTTCCCTTCCTCCACAGCCTTCATGACCGCTTGGAAGGCCTTTTCAATGAAGGGGAAGGTCGCAGTAGCTGGAGCAACAAAGGTTGGATGCTTCTTGCTCAGCGCTGGCATCTTGGAGTTTGTGAAACCCGGACTCTTCGCTTGGGCCTTCGCGAGATCGAACACTGTCACTTCCTTTAGTTCGGTCTCTTCTTTTGAGGCTGGTTTGGACCTGAGCCGGACGTAACAGTCCGGATAAGCCTCGAAGTTCGGGAAGAACTCCACTTCTCCCAGAAGAATAGAGCCAACCCTTTCACTAATGTAGATTTTGCCAGTAGTGATTCGCATATGCTCGGCGTATCTCCAAGGGTTAGCTTACGAGCAGGTGGGGAGGTCCTTAACTGAAATCTTCTTCGGTTGTTTGAAGCCGACAAGAGTCATCCGGAATTGTTCCTGGGTCTCACGCAGCTTCTTGTCCACGAGGGCTTCAAGCATTCTGAAGACTTCTTGAGTGGCCGATGGAAGAGGGTCTGGGGTGGCAGAAGTCGAAGGAACAGGTTCCTCGGACGGCGCTGGAGTTGCTGGGGGAGCTGGAGCGACCTCGTTCTCCGAGTCAGGGTATTCCACCTGATCTTCCTCATAGTCGAGCTCCTCGCCCATGAGGTTCTTCTCCGTCTCTTCAGACACCTCCGACATACGTTCCACGTTGTCGGAATCTAGATGGCACTCACGCATGGACTGTGCCATGACGATGTCGGGTTCGACCACTATTTGGACGGTGGGAATTTGTTCTCAAGGGACCACCGAGTCCTTGGATGCTTTTGGAAAAAGCAAAGCCCTCAAGTCTTCATTGGGAAAATACGGTCCAGTGACGTTCTTTTGGAAGCCACGCACCCATTTGCGTAGCTTCTCTCTAGCGATGTCCCTTACCTCCGTGGTAGGAGGATCGTCGAACGCCTCGACAAAAAGACTCTTGCAGACTGAACAGTTCTGCGGGTCCCAGAATTTAAGGTCGCCTTCCTTGGCGGCGCAGGGGGCATGGGTCCGGCACGCCTTGTGCCCGTAGAAGTCCGGGCGCTTAACTCCACAGAAGTTGCTTTCACACTTCATATACTCCTCCTGTAAAAGAAAGAGATCATGAGTACATGGAAGGCATAAGAATGACTTACATTACTCTAGACTTAAGAATAACTTAATCTATAATAGCATATTAATGTTCAAGATTGATGAGCAGGAAAGGAAGTAGATAGACACATACTTGTGAATCCCGCCCAGCCGGTTACCGTAACCTTATCCGTAGACAATTCCTTTGGACCCGAGGGTCTCAAATGAGGGAAATCTGTATGGATGAGCCAAGCTAGGCTTCTTGAAAGGGAATTGTCCGCAGAGTGTACAAGGATCTGAGACCACTCAGAGCCTTGGGGGAGAGGGGAAAATAGGATAAACCCCTTAGTAAAATGTAGGTTCCGGCAATCGACTGCACTGAGATGCACAGAATATGCTGGAAATGTTGTATTGTGCAATCAAACAGCATAGCCACTATATTAGTTGGTATAACAATACCTATATGGAGGTGGCCAGGCTATCTGGCTGCATCATATTGACTGCCGGCATGTTGCCGGCAGCCAGGGAAGGGGTACATGTCCCTTAGCGTCTCATTAGGGGGCACCGGCAGACCGACGGCACGCCGGAGGCCGGTCCTGCAGGGTGGAAAACATCAAGGAAGACACACTGAGCCACCGAGATGGACAATACCACATTGGCGACCGCCGGCACAGTGGCGGATCGCCGGCAGAGGCGGCGGGCTCCGGCAGCCGGAGGCTGACGGCATGGTGAACCTTAGTTCAATTCATAAGATATACTGTATATGTATATAAAGGTTGGATACCTAGATTGCCGGCAATCAATGCCGACATGTGGGCTGCAGACTCCGACAGTCGGCCGGCTGTCGCTAGGTAAATATAAGGGGTGGGACGTCGGCGGTATGCCGACGGAAGGCGGTAGTCTCCGGCACGCGGTAGGCTGACATCTTAGAGGGGAGGTATCTTATGAATAGAGGTCACCTGAGGTAGTGGCGGTTATCGCCGGCAGTAGAGACGGCAAGGGACCGGCACCATGATAGAGAGAGAAAAAGGTAAGGAGGGATGGGGAGGGGTAATATCCTATACCCCTACGGCATCCCTATGGAGAGAGTGCACTCATGATAGGAGTAGGTAATCCTAACATTCAGCGGCAGTGGGCCGGCAGACAGCCGGGAGCCTAAGGTAACCCAAGGGAGGGATAGAGAGCACTCAAAGAGGGGGAATCCTCCGCCGGCAGGACCGCCGCCGGCAACCACCCTTATAGAACGCTATGAAGGGTATGTGTACCAGAGCGGCCAGCTCAGCAGGAGAACAAGGATAGCCCTACCACTCCACCCAAGGGAGGAGTTGTAGGACCGAGGACAGGGGTGTGTAGGTAGGCCTACACCAAAGGGATAGAGTGGGGAGGGAGAAGTAGGGGTCTTTCTTAAATGGGTATCCTCTGTATGAGAGCGGCCACCAAGGTAAGGGAGAACGCTCCCTAACCTAGGATAGGTAGCCCAGATCAGGTACAGTACTAATGTACTGTCCTAAACTATAATAAGACATAGTCTGCCCCCAGAGCTTAACCTAGATTAGGAGGGCCAACTCCTAGGCTAGGAAAGTCTGAAAGACACATTGCTAGTTGCAAGGAGGAAGGAGTAACCCTACCAAGTGCAACTGGGGAAGGGCAGAGCCATTCCTAATGTCTCAGGCGCGACCCTAAGGGGGGTCATTCCCTTAGGGTAGGCTGAGAAGCGATAAATACTCTGTGTGAAGACAAGATTCTCCCTATAGATAAAGGAAAAGCAAAGCTACCCAGAGGGAATTACCCGTAGGCAAGGGGAATAGGGAGCATACAAGGGTTCCTACATTAGGTTAGGAGGGGGTTGGTACACAAACCAACTCAGTCCACTTACATCACAGTAACTAGTATGTCTAATAATGCCAAAATCTTCATAACTTAACTTAGGAACACTAAACGGATTTTGAGCGAAGCGAAAAATCTATTTTTGGGTGAAAGAGCCATGTCGTGCTGATGGAAGTTCCTTCATTAGTAGCTTCCTAAGTTATATGTGACTACAGTGATATATCCCAGAGAATTTACCGAAGGTATCCAGAATTCTAACTCCTGGAGCGAGTATCCCTTAAATTTCTCCAAGGGATATCGCGCAAGGACGTAACTTGACACATCTCATAGCTATTTACACCCTCAATAGCCTTTCATTTCGAGAGGGAAAGTGGCAAGGAAATAAGAGAGTCGTTCAAGAGGTAAAACTACTCGACTCTCCTAATGTACTGTAAATAGTTCGGCCATCCGCCACCGCACGGCGCCACCAAACCATTCTCCGTAGCTTTGTAAGTATTACAGATACAGTACCAAAAGGGAGGGATTAACATCCTTTTACTAAAGGAGGGTGGGTCCATCAGGACGACATGGCTCTTTCACCCAAAAATAGATTTTTCGCTTCGCTCAAAATCCGTTTTTTGGGCTTAGGCCATGTCGTGCTGATGGAAGTTTACCAAAGCAATAATGTATCTGTGGATTTAATAGTGCCGTTATCTCGAATTGACTATTTCCTAACTGGTCACAAAGACCAAAGACACTTGATGTTACCGTAATACATCAATCAACTGAGCATACCATATGCCAGTTCTTCCTGCCCCCTACAGGGAAAAGTCTGTATAGACTCTAGGAAAAAACCCGAGATTGTGAGTTCAAAGAACAACAAGCAAGCAGAAAGTATATCGTGTCGTATATACGTAAAGCGTAGTTTGTACTAGAGTTCTGAATAGAGTACTGTACCTCCCAGGTCTGGATCAGACAGACGAGTTTATGTTCACGTAGGAAATGTAATACAGTAGACAAACATAGCACAACCAAACTTACCTGATTGCATGGTAAGGGAGACTTTGTTCCACATGGTCCATAAGAGGATCAAGAATACTCTGAATATAATCTATAATCTTAAGGCGAGAGAGACGCAAAGATTCCTTCTATAGTTTATTTACAAGAAACACAGAAGTTATGATTAAGTAAAATACTTATGCTAGACATAGACATAACAAGCATAACAGTAATAACAAGGTAAATAAGTTTCATCTGAAAGAGAAAACAATGCCACTCCGTGAAATTAGGAAATTTCAGTATATATGTTATTACTAGAAGACATTATGACTAAATATGCTGGCACTCATGTCAAAATATTATGCTTTTAAGTTCACTTAACTATGGAAGACAGTTTATAATGTTCATGTCAACACTAAAAAACATCATGATATACCTAAGTCTATCATGCACACCCTTCACTAACAGTCCCAATTAGTGCACTGTCCTTTGCAGTAATCAAACTACAGGCTTTATTACACTGCCTGCAGCCACCACATGAAATTTGATTTCTTGCAATTGCTTCGCATAGTGCTTAAAAAAGACTCTGGAAGACTTCCAACCAGTATAAGCACGTAGGTTATCAAACGACATAGTCTGAAAGAAGTTGAGAGACGAAGCAACTTTCCTCAGATCATGACCTGCGGGTGAACTGTCAGGATCCGCTCTGCGAATAAAGTAAGTGATTTTTGCCCTTATCTGTTTCAAGGATAACGTCGAACCAGAAGTTTCTCCCCTAAAAAGCTGACCTCCCCCAAAGTCTGAAATTCTACGAAGATAGACCTTTAGGCATTCCACTGGACAGAGGGATGCTTCTTCCTTCAGAGGGCAGATTCTCCAGGGACCCCACCGTTTAGTGGGTAGCTCATTCTTGGCGAGAAAAGTCGGATCCGGAAAGAGATTTAGTTCTCCGTTCGGTGTAAACTGAATGTGGCTATCATCCCTCGAGAGGGCCACTATTTCACTGACTCTGGCTCCTGAGGGTAGTGCAAATAAAAATATCACTTTCTGAGTCAAGTCTTTCAGCGAGTAATCTTCATTGTTCAAGGTCGAGGCCAGATGAAGAACCTTATCCAAAGAGCATGAAATAGGCTTTGGAGGGCCTGCAGGCCGAAGTTTTGCGCAGGCTTTCGGAATCTTGTTGAAGATTTCACTTGAAAAATCCACTTGGAAGGCATATAGAATCGGTCTAGCTAAGGCAGATTTACACGTGATCATATTAGCCGCTAGCCCTTGTCCGTGAAGATGGATGAAAAAGGACAGGCAGAAATCTGTAGAAATCTCTTGAGGTTTCTTTGCCTTAACAAAGGCCACCCATTTCTTCCAGGAAGATTCGTATTGTCTTCTCGTTGACTTTGACTTATATTCTTCTAAGAAATTAATACTGTCTTCGGAAATCCCAAACCTTTTCTTGACCGCTAAGGCAAGAAAATCATGAGATGAAGGCTCTGGGTTTTCTCTGACGAAGCGTAGACAGTCGATTTCTGTACTAGCTGAGTCAGAACTGGTTCCGGCAATGGGATCAGCTTCAGGCGTAGTTCTGTTATCAATGGAAACCAGACACTGCCTGGCCACTTGTGGGCCACTATCGCTGCCCTCCCCCGAAAGGATCTCAATTTGTCGAGGGCTTTCAACAACAGGTTGGTTGGTGGGAACAGGTAAATCCTGGACCATCTGTTCCAATCTAGAGACATCGCGTCCGTTGTTTCCGCTAGAGGATCCTCGTACGGGGCCAAGTACCGGGCTAACTTCTTGTTGTTGCTCGTTGCAAAGAGATCTACTTGCAATCCTGGGACTTTGCTCAATATGAAGGAGAATGATCCTGCGTCTAGGGACCATTCGGACTCTATCGGGTCAAACCTGGATAGAGCGTCCGCCATCACATTGCGAAATCCTTGAAGGTGGACTGCTGATAAGTGCCATTTCATCTTCTTGGACAGATGAAGGATGGCTATTATCACCTGATTCAACTGAGGCGATCTTGAACCTTGACGATTTATGCATCTCATCACCACTTCGCTGTCTAGGACCAGGTGAATGTGGATTGAGCGGCGAAGTTTTAGTTTCTTCAGGGAAAGAAACACTGCCATGGCTTCCAGATAGTTGATGTGGAAGGTCTTGAACAGGGGAGACCAAGTTCCTTGCACTTTCCGAAGATGAGAATGACCCCCCCCCCCCCATCCTTCCTTTGAAGCATCCGTGTGGACAGTGACTGTAGGAGGAGGTGGTTGCAAGGATACTCTCCTTCTTAAGTTCTTTGTTTCCAACCATGGCTTGAGAATCAATCGCAGACGATTTGGTAACGGTCTTAGTAGATCTATTCGATCGTTGTAAGCATATTTTCTCCAGATCCCTGATGCATTTTTTAATTGTGCTCTCAAAAGTGGGTCCGTCAAAGAGGCAAACTGGAGAGACCCCAACACTCTCTCCTGTTGTCTTCTTAAAATCTTTCGTGACCGAAGCAGATTTTTGACGGCCCCTGCAATCTCCTTTCTCTTTGCCTTTGGCAAGGAGAGGCAATGTGACTGTAAGTCCCAGTGGATTCCCAACCACTGGAACTTTTGAGCTGGAGACAGCCGAGACTTTTTCAGGTTTATCTTGAATCCTAGGTACTCTAGGAATTGGATCACTTTTCTGGAGGCTTGCATGCATTCTTCTTTGGATGCTGCCCACACCAGCCAGTCGTCCAGGTAGGCCATCACCTGAACACCTTTGAGGCGTAGTTGTCGAACAACTGCATTTGCAAGCTTTGTGAATATTCTCGGTGCAATATTCAAACCGAAGGGCATAGCTCTGAAAACGTATTTTCTTTTCTGGAGCTTGAATCCCAGGTAGGGGGAACCCTGACAGTTGATTGGCACATGCCAGTACACATCCGTCATGTCTATGGAGACTGTAAATGCCCTTTTGGGCAGAAGGGTCCTTATGTGCTGAAGCGTCAGCATTCTGAACTTGTAGTTCACAATGAACTTGTTGAGTGGTGATAAGTCCAGAATGACTCTGAGCTTTTCCGAATCCTTCTTCGGAACACAGAATAGCCTTCCTTGGAATTTGATGGACTTTGCTTTCCTTATCACTCTCTTGTCCAGTAGTTCCTGAACGTATTCTTCCAGAACTGGGGTTGACGGTTGGAAGAGTTGAGGAAAGCTTGGTGGAGTTGAGTTCCAACCCCACCCCAGTCCTATCTTGATCAGGCTGTGGGCCCAAGGATCGAAGGTCCACCGATCCTGAGAGTGTAGAAGTCTCCCTCCTACCGGCAGCATCTCACTTTGAGTGCTGGGTGGAAGACTTTCCCCCTTGGCCACGACCACCTTTGTTGCCCCTTCCTCTGAAGGGGCGTCTAGAAGAGCCTCGAAAGGATCCCCTAAACTATGGCTTAGAAGAAGCCGACTGCCTTTCGTAAGCTGGGGTGAAAACTGGTGACTGAGTCGCCAGTGTTTGGGGCACCAGTAGAAAGGTGGTGGTAGGTTGTGCCACCTTCTGGGGCACCGTGGCCATGGGAAGCTGTTGCTGTCTTGGGTGAGAGGACAGGCGAGGACGCTTCGACTTATTCTTCGGCTGAGGACCCCTGTCAGCGAAAGATTCTCTTTTGGAGGACAAGCCCCATTTAGAGAGGAGATTCCTATTCTCCGAAGCAGCCTTGTCTACGACCTCCTTCACCACATCACTAGGAAAGAGGTCTTTTCCCCAGATATTAGAAGCTATCAGCTTCCTAGGTTCGTGTTTCACAGAGGCAAAAGCAAACACGAACTCCCGACAAGCCGTCCTGGCTCTGATAAAGTTGTATAGGTCCTTTGTAACTGTAGCCAAGTGCCCCTTGGCAAAGACCATATACATATCTGGGGAATCAGGGATGCTAGCCATCGTTTCTAGACCCGTTTGTAAAGACATGGACGCTGCCAAGCGTTCCTTCGTCTCATGTTCTCTCTTCAAGAGAAACTCTGACAGCTTTGGGAGGTCCTCATTGAACTGACGTCCAGCGATATCGCCCTCCAGCTTCCCGACTGAAAAGGTAACATGAACGTCCTTCAAGTCTTTGTCATCTGAAGGGAAAGCAAGGGAAAAAGGCTTGCTCTCTTCCAGCGTGGGGCAGGGCTTTCCTGCCCTCGCGGCCTTCAGAGCTGCTTTAAACCCTTTATCCATAAAGGGAAAAGCACGTTGAGGGTCAGCAATAAACGACGGATGTTTTTTGCTTAATGCCGGCACCTTTGAGCTAGTGAATGCCCTCTCCTTTAGTTTTGTGGAAAACAAAGCCTGTGCTTTAGCGAGCTCAAGGACAATTACTTCCTTGGGCTCCGTCTCTTCTTTGGTTGCCGGTTCAGTTCTGAGCTGGACATAACAATCCGGGTAGGATGCCCTGCTGGGCCAGAGCTCTACTTCCTCCACTGGGACGGTACCCAGTTTCTCTGAGAGGAAGATCTTGCCTGCTGACATAGGCATGTGTTCCGCGTACCTCCACGGATTAACATCGGAGAACACAGGAAGATCCTTCACATTTAGTTTCTTTGGGGCTAAGCGCGAGGAAACTAGTTGTTCGATCTCTGACCGGAAAGTAGTCTCTTTCTCGGAAGACCGCTTCTGCAAGTCGTACACCATCGACATCAGAGATTGCAAAGTGGTCGTAAGTGCCTCCAGATGAGGCAGTTGCGAAGAGGTTGAGGGTGCTGGTTCCACCGCAGCTGCTGAAGAGACCGACACTGATTCAGCATTCTCAACCTCGTTAGTAGGAGGAACAACTGCCTCCTGTTCTGACTCTTCCACGAGGAGATTCTTCTCAGTCTCCTCGGAAACGACAGACATATTGTCGTCCAGGTGGACGCTTTCCAAAGCATCCGCCACGTCAGGATCTCCAGGTTTCTGAACCTGGATCTGCACCAAGGGGATCGAAGGTTTGGTCTGGGGAATGACGGAATCGTCACGAGCTCCGGGGAAGAGACAGTCCCTCATCCTAGCATTAGGAAGGTATGGGCCCGAGGTATTCTTTTGAAAACTTCTAACCCATTTCCACAGCGTAATCGTAGCTGCATCCCTAGACTCCGCAGAATTTTGATCATCTAAAGCCTCCATAACCAACTTGTCGCACACAGTACATACCTCTGGGTCCCAGTACTTGAGGGCCCCTTTGGTGACAGAACAGCGGGCGTGAAACCTACACATGCCATGTCCGTAGAAGTCCTTGCTGCGGACCCTACAAAAGTTGTTCCCGCACTCGGGATACTCCTCCTGTAAAGAAAAGAAAAGCAAATGAGTTTTCTGTGAAATTCTCAAATTTCAACATAATACATTTATTATATTTAGCTTGGGTAGGGTAAGCTATAGTAGGAAAGACACCCACATGTGTTTCCTGTCCAGCCATTTGCTATGACCCCTTCCCATATTGAACCATGATATTCACAAGGAATTAAATAACAGAGGGAATATCGAAGATATATAGTGTCTTCTTGACACATCCTCTTATAATGTTCAATACAGTGGATAAATTTAATGAACATAACCAATAAAATAAGAGAAAATCATCTCTCTATGATGGTCTCACAAATGGCTGCTCAAGAACCACTTGCAGGTTGGAAAAATTTTACCATATTTTTCTGGATACAGCAGTTGCCGACGGCAGTATGCCGCCGACGTTGCCGGGGGCAGTATGCCGCCGACGTTGCCGGGGGCAGTATGCCGCCGACACTGCCGGCCCCGCCGATACTGCTGGCCCCGCCGACACTCCCGGCCTTGCTGACACTGCAGATCCCGCTGACACTGCCGGCCCCGCCGACACTGCCAGCCCCGCCGACACTGCCGGCCCCGCCGGACCTGACGACATTGCCGGCCCTGCCAACACTGCCGGCCCTGCCGGCCCTGCCGACACTGCCAGCCCTGCCGACACTGCCGGCCCTGCCAACACTGCCGGCCTCGCCGACATCGTCGGCATGTAGGGCCAGTCGGTAAATGCCGGCAGGCAGGTGTCTACCGAGCCTGCCGGCAGCTACCGTAAATAAAATATGAATATAGTGTCGACCTGCCGACATTGTCGGCATGATGGGCATATCACCATATGCTAGCAGGCCAGGCATCTGCCGGGCCTGCCCACCACTGCTGGCTATTGATATAACACTATGGGTGGAAGGCATTGGCCAGCTGCCGACAAGCTACTCAGTTGCCGGCAGGCAGGCCTATCAAACTCACCAACGGCCATCGATCAACGATGTCCGAGGTAAGAGATTACAGCGAACTGTTAACCTAACCAACCCAAATCGTCGGCAGAATTAACTGCCGACTATAGCCCATGATAGACAGCAAGAGAGAAAGGTAAGGATAGGAGACGGCAAAGAATCAGCTATGTCGTCTACATCCTGAAAAAGTGTACCAGTGGAAGAGGGAAATCAATCCGGGCTTCCACTCAACCATATCCCATCTTAAGGAATATGGAAGGCAGTCCAAGGGAGGACTCTAAGGAACACTCAAAGATATGAGGTTATCTGTCAGTAAACTAACCAGGCACTGACAGAAAAACACATGCCAGGTCTACAGAGGAGCCTATGTAGAACCACGGCCATAAGGGTGTTGGGTCATTCAACACGAAAGAGATAGCGGGGAAGGGGTGAATAGTCCATAAGTAAAGCAATACCCTAAGGCATTACTTAACCTGAAGGATTCTGTCCATATATAAGCCTCAAATAGGGGAAGTCAATTCCCCAGGTTGGCTTAGGCAATGAGAGAACGTCCGAAAACGAACTCATGAGAACAGAAACTCGTACCAGGGATCAAAACAAGGAAGAAACCTATCCTCCCGTTAAGAACCCCCAATACAGGACTGTCTGCTAGACCATAAAGAGGAAATTGTAAAACAATAACCTCTACAAGATCTAGGGAGGCAAGCCTCCTGAACAGCAACTAGCCCTACTGGAATACCGACAAGCTACTCAGTTGCCGGTATAAATCCAGGTAGCCAGATGCCTAACACAGACTTACTCTGATGTCCCGTCCCCAACTCCAAACTCAATGCTGACAAGCTACTCAGTTGCCAGCTCAGAAAAAAGGAGAGGGAAACGAAACGCCCCAGAAAATTTACCCAACCATAGGTTACAGTAAATTAACTGAGGATAGCCTAGACTAATCAGAGGGAAAGGGAAATACTCTTATATCTCATAGCGATAGTATTGACTTGAAGAGGCAATGATATCTATCTTACCCCTAAAGACAATAAAAGAGTAATGGGGACATATAAAGTATACTAAAGCACTAAAACTATTAAGCTAGAGAGCTTAGAGAAACGTTCTACGTAACTCTGGTATACTATTATGGAAGAGGAAAGGAAATAGTAATATCTTAATTGTATAAAATATTGCCTGAGCTTCAATACAACTTTACCAGGAAGGTTATATCATGCATGAGGTGTGAAAGTGCCTAGGCTAGAAGCCTAGCACTCGTGAGGCTCGAAATTATAGCCAAATTCACGACAACAATGACATAATATAAAAATCCCTAGCTAAAATACTAAATAGCTAAAGTTATTAAAGCAAGGATGCCGGGAATATCGTTCTTGCTAACTAAATGAACAAAAGAATGATCGCGTCATGACGCCATCCAGCCGGCAACAGCTCTTGTTACGTTAATTACGATATCAATCGAAAAGCAAAACTGGCAAGAGCTTACATTTACACAATTCAAAGATATTACTGAAAATGAGCACTAGGCTGTCAAGCCTATGGGCTAAGCTAGCGATCTAGTATGGGGTTGAACAGCGACCGTAGTCTAACGAGCGCAAAAACACGATATAATGATTTCCTAGCTATGAAGACTAAATAACTAATAATATTAATTAGTTAAAGGACCGGAGAAGGCTGTTCTGGTTAACTAAATAAGGCATGCAACGTGAACAGCGACGCCATCATGGCGCGTCCGGTATCGGCACAGCTCCACCACAAAACACAATATTTTAGGAAAAATAGAAGTTACTTTACGGCCAGAGATTATTTAAACAATATTAGGACCTGGTACTCAACTTTCCAGGAGAAGGCGAGGCTGAAGGCTGCGACATTACGGCGATGTAAGCAGATAAAAGAGGCACTTGGGAAAAATCAGACTTAGCGTAGAAGCTACAGGCGAAAGGATGGGGAAGGACATGACATTATTTAGCAATGGCGTCCGTTTGTTTACGTCTCGAGTACCAAAACTAGCCACGGATGAGAGTAACTTTGGAACGGCTCCTCAGTTACTCAGCCACCTTTCCATATCGAAGTGTTAACTCTATATGGTGTGCAGATAGCTATGTGGCGTGTTAATACATGCGTTCCCTGTTGATATAGGATATCCTAGAGGGAAACCTTTAGGGTACTCGCACCAGAAGTTAGAATTCTGTGATAACCTTTAGTTTAATTCTCTGGGAATATCCACTGTAGTTAAATATACCCTAGGAAGCTACTGAAGGAACCTTCCATCAGGACGACATGGCTTGAGCCCAAAAAACGGATTTTGAGCGAAGCGAAAAATCTATTTTTGGGTGAGATAGCCATGGCGTCCTGATGGAAGGTTCCTTTTTGGTAGCTTCCTTGGGTATATAACTACTAAGATATTCCCAGAGAATTTAACCACAGGTTATCACAGAATTCTAACTTCTGGAGCGAGTATCCTAAAGGTTTCCCTTTAAGACATCGTATATCAACAGGGGACGCATGTATTAACGCGCCACATAGCTATCTGCACCCCATACAGAGTTAACACTTCGATATGGAGGGACGGAGAATAGCTGGGGAGCTGTTCCACAGGTAATCTCGTCCGTGGCTACTTTTGGTACTCGAGATGTAAACAAACGGGCGCCATTGCTAAATGACGTCACGTCCGTCCTCATCCTGAAGCCAGTTGCTTGCCGATCACCATGATACAGCAGCGCAGGGTGGGACCTGACAAACTGAACGAAGTAGCAGGGAGGGTCCATCAGGACGCCATGGGTATCTCACCCAAAAATAGATTTTTCGCTTCGCTCAAAATCCGTTTTTTGGGCTCAAGCCATGGCGTCCTGATGGAAGAGTACCAGAGAATCAATGTATCGTGGTAGATTTTCCCCTTGTAGTATAAGTGCCTAGGGCTTTGACAGGATAAGCATAGTAACCTCAATAAGAGAACCGATGGGAAGAAACTTCCTGCCCCCCTTGGCAGTGAAGTCCCAACGGACCATGCCGAAGATCAAAGTGGTCATCGAAGGGCTACTCACCTTGCTGGGAGAACATAAAGAACTCGGAGACAAGACTGAATGGTTGGCATTCATATAGGAACATTCACAAAGGCAGACAAGTGGTGGTTAGGCACTGTATGTGAATAGAGTCGTCTGGTCTCTAAGGTATGATGTAAGTAAGTATTCGAGTAGGAATATTACATTGCAGAAGTGAGTATATGATAAGGGTTGAACCCTTAGTCATCTTCATCGACATAAGAGGAAGGGGATAATAAAACTATGACAGTCATGTATTTCATAGTATAAGTAGGAGCGGATTGAGACGCACAAGTAATAAAATAGAAATTTTATTTCACCATTGCAGAACATATTAAGGAAATGCAATAAAATTGTAAAAGTTATTTACAATAAATTATAATGTACATAGTCATGAGAGACTTGCTCTTGAATCTGAAAGGGAATTTCAAATTATTAGTAGGCACTCGTTCCAGAGGAACAGCAGTCTATAAAGATAAAACACATCATGCTCTAGGCATGCGGCACTCATGTGACGACTATGACATTTCACCTGGGAGAAGAACAGTCTATGAAAAAACACTAAGTGTTTTTTAAATCACTATGTATCACGCGAGGGTCAACATAGGCACCCGAGGAGTTAGAGTCCCAAGTAACTCACTGTTCTATGCAGAGTTAGGTGCAGGTTTTATAACACTACCTGCGGCTACCACAAATGTTTGACTTCGTGCACTTGTTTCGCATAATGTTTGAAGAAAACACGCGAGGATTTCTAGCCTGTGAAACTCTTAAGACTTTCGAAATCCATACTCTGAAAGAAATTCAGAGACGATGCAACTTTTCTAGGATCGTGACCGGCGGGTGAACTGTCAGGATCCGCTCTGCGAATGAAGTAGGTGATTTTCGCTCTTAGTTGTTTCAGTGACAGGTCGCTGTCCGAAGTTTCTCCTTTAAAGAGTTGGCCTCCACCAAAGTCCGAAGTTCTATGAAGATAGACCTTGAGGCTCTCTACTGGACATAGAGAGGCATCTTCTTTCAGGGGGCATATTCTCCAAGGGCCCCATCTTTTGGTGGGTAATTCGTTTTTGGCGAGAAACATCGGATCCGGGAAGAGGGTAAGGTCACCTGAATCTGTAAACAGGATGTGGCCCTCGTCCCTTGATAATGCCACTATTTCGCTGACTCGGGCTCCTGAAGCAAGAGCAAAAGGAAAGATAACTTTCTGAGTTAGATCCTCGAGAGGGCACGAATCATTGTCCAAGTTGGAGGCAAAATGGAGTTTATTGAAGATGTCGTTGGACAGATCAATCTGGAAGGCATACATTAGTGGTCTAGTCAAGGCCGATTTGCAAGTAGAAATCGTGTTGGCTGCCAAGCCCTGTCGGTGAAGGTGAATAAAGAAGGACATGCAAAAATCAATGGTGATTTCCGTAGGATTTTTGCCTTGACTAATGAGACCCATTTTCTCCAGGATGATTCGTATTGCCGTCGTGTGGATTCGGTCTTGTATTCCTCGAGGAAGTCTAGACTTTTCTTCAAGATCCCAAGCCTTTTCTTCGCGGCTAGGGAGAGAAAATCATGAGATGAAGGTCCTTGATTTTCAATGATGAAGCGAAGGCAGTCAACTTCTGTACTTGCTGGGAGAGTACTGGGCCCGGGAGAGGAATCAGCGTGGGCTGCAGCTCTAGGACCAGGGGGTACCAATTGCTCCAGGGCCACTTGGGAGCCACTAGGGCTGCTGTCCCTTTGAAGGTTCTCAGCTTGGAGAGGACTTTCAGCAGAAGGTTGGTGGGAGGGAACAGGTGGATCTTGGACCATCTGTTCCAGTCCAGTGACATGGCTTCCACTGCTTCTGCCTTGGGGTCCTCGGACGGGGCTACATATCGAGGAAGTTGATTATTGTCGCTCGTTGCGAAGAGATCGGTCTGAAGTTCTGGGACTTGTTGAGAGATGAAGGAGAATGATCTTGCGTCTAGAGACCATTCCGACTCTATCGGACTTGTCCGGGATAGAGCGTCCGCCGTCACGTTGCGGGATCCTTGTAGGTGAACTGCAGACAGGTGCCATTTCTTCTTCTCTGCCAGACGGAAGATTGTCAGAAGCACCTGATTATCTGGGGCGATCTTGAGCCTTGGCGATTGAGACATCGAACTACCACCAAGTTGTCTAGGGATAGACGAATATGGATCGAGGGAGGCGGGGAGAGTTTCTTCAGCGTTAGAAGGACCGCCATGGCCTCCAAGATGTTGATGTGAAACGTCTTGAATAGGGGAGACCATGTGCCTTGAGCCTATTTTTGGTGGGAGTGACCTCCCCAACCCTCCAGTGAAGCATCCGTGTGGATGTTGAGTGATGGAGGTGGGTGTTGAAGAGGAATGGACCTTTTCAGGGCCTTTGCTTCCGACCACGGCTTGAGGAGCAGCCGAAGTCCGTTTGGGAGCCATCTCTTGAGATCTCTTCGAGCGATGGATGCGGAACGTCTCCAGACTCCCGCGGCATCCTTTAGCTGTGCACGTAGCACTGGGTTTGTCACTGAGGCGAACTGTAGAGAGCCTAGAACTCGTTCCTGCTGACGTCTTGAGATCCGTTTAGATTTCAGCAGTCGCTTGACAGACCCTGCTATTTCCTTCCTTTTCTTCTGGGGGATGGAAAGGCGGTGTGACTGAAGGTTCCACTGGGTTCTTAGCCATTGGAACCTTTGAGCTGGAGAGAGGCGAGATTTCTTCGCATTTATCTTGAATCCCAGGTGTTCTAGGAACTGGGTGATTTTGTTGCAGGATTTTAAACAATCCTCGGGCGATGGAGCCCAGGCTAGCCAGTCGTCAAGGTAGGCCATCACCTGGACGTCTCGGAGGCGCAGCTGTTGAACGATGGCATCTGTCAGCTTTGTGAAGATCCGAGGGGCCACGTTGAGGCCGAAGGGCATGGCCCTGAAAGCGTAGCTTTTCCCTTTGGAGTCAAAATCCTAGGTAGGAGGAAGCGTGGTGGTTCATTTGAATGTACCAATAGGCATCCGCCAGGTCTATGGAGACCGTGTAGGAACCCTGAGGCAGAGGGGTCCTTATCTGATGAAGAGTCAGCATCTTGAACTTGTTGTTTGCTATGAACTTGTTGAGGGGGGATAAGTCTAGAATGACTCTGAGCTTGTCGGAGTCCTTCTTGGGGACGCAAAACAGTCTCCCTTGGAACCTGGTTGACTTTACCCTCCTAATCACCTTCTTGTTCAAGAGATCTAGGACATATTCTTCCAGAAGGGGGGGGGGATTGTTGGAAGAATTGCTGGAAAGTTGGGGGTGGTTGAGTCCAACTCCAGCCTAGACCCTTGTCGATGATGCTGTGTGCCCAGGGATCGAAGGTCCGACGATCCTGGAATTGGCGGAGTCTTCCTCCCACCGGAAGCATTTCATTGCTTCTGGTGTCCCGAGGGTGTACCACCTCGGCCGCTAGCTCCCTTTCCTCCTCTGCCTCTGGAGGGACGGCGAGATGCGTCTCTGCCAGCACCTTTGCTTGAGCCTCAACCTTTGGGACGAAAGGTAGTCGTCTGTTGCTCAAAGGCAGGGGTGAAAACCGGTGATTGGGGCAAGACCGGTTGGGTGACCAGCTGAAAGGTCTGTTGTGGCTGAGCAGCCACTTGGGGAGTAGCGGGTCCCGGAAACTGCCGTCTCTGTTGACGTTGCTGGGGTTTCGGCTTGGAGGATCTCCTCTTAGGTTGAGGGCCGTCGTCCTGAGAGGATTTCCTTTTCTTCGACATGCCCCACTTGTGAAGAAGGTTCCTGTTCTCCGTGGCGGCCTTGTCGGTAATCTCTTTCACCAGATCAGAGGGAAAGAGGTGCTTACCCCAGATGTTGGAGGAAATCAGCCTCCGGGGTTCGTCTCTCACTGAGGCACTTGAGAACACGAATTCACGACAGGCTCTCCGAGCCTTCATGAAGCTGTATAAGTCCTTGACTACAGTCGCCAGATGCGTCTTGGCGAGCACCGTGTAGTGGTCGGGGACTCTAGTGTCACCGGCCATGACGTCAAGCTGGACCTGGAGGGACATGGATGCGGCAAGGCTTTCTTTCGTATCTTGTTCCCGACGAAGGAAGCATCGGGGGAAGTGACCAGGGAGAAGGGTCTGCACTCCTCCAGAGCAGGGCAAGGTTTCCCTTCTTCCACTACCCTGTGTACCGCTGCGAAGGCCTTTTCCATGAAGGGGAGGATCGCATCATCAGATGCGACGTAGGTAGGGTGCTTCTTGCTCAACGCCGGGAGCTTTGAGCAAGTAAAACCCCTACTTTTAAGGGTGTTGGCCATCATAGCCTGGGTCTTCGGGAGATCGAACACTATCACCTCCTTAGGTTCGGTCTCTTCTTTAGAGGCAGGTTCGGATCGAAGCTGGACGTAACAGTCCGGGTAAGCCTCAAAACTTGGGAAGAATTCCACTTCTTCCAGGACAACCGAGCCGACCTTCTCACTGATGAAGATCCTGCCCGTTGCGATCGGCATATGCTCGGCATACCTCCAGGGGTTGCGAGCGAGCATGCAGGGAAGTCCTTAACCGAATTCCTTTTCGGCTCCTTGGAACTTCCCATGGTCCCGATGTATTCGTGTGTCTCACGGAGTTTCTTGTCCATGATGGCTTCGAGCGTCCGAAACATCTCCTGGGCGCTGGTTGGGATGGGGTCCGGGGTGGCGGAGGTAGACGGGAGTGGTGGAAGGCGGAGCGACCTCTTGCTCCGACCCAGCGTATTCCACTTGGTCCTACTCATAGTCCAATTCTTCGGCCATGAGGTTCTTCTCCGTTGTCTCCGACACTTCCGACATACATTCCTCGTTGTCGGTATCCAGGCGACACTCGTGCATGGACTGAGCCATGACAACATCGGGTTCCAACGTGATCTGGACGGTGGGGATCTGATCCTTGGGGACCACAGAGTCTGGGGATGCCTTTGGGAACAGTAAGGCCCTCAAGTCTTCGGTGGCAAGGTACGGTCCAGTGGCGTTCTTCTGGAAGCTACGCACCCATTTGCGTAGCTTCTCTCGAGAAGCGTCCCTAACCTCCGCTGACGGAGGGTTATTGAACGCCTCAACCAGGCGTTCCTGGTAGACCATACAGTTCAGTGGGTCCCAGAACTTCAGATCACCTTTTTGTTTGCACAAGGGGCGTGAGTCCTACACGCCGTGTGCCCATAACAGTGCGGGCGCTTCACTCCACAGAAGCCATGGTCGCACTTCACGTACTCCTCCTGTAAGAGAAAGAGGACATGAGTATGGGGGAGTCATAAGGATGACTTCTATCTTAAGGTTAATTATTAAGTGATTAATCTTTAACCTAATATTAAGCGGTAGAAATACTGTGACGTTCAGAGAGTGGGCGGAAAAGAAGGAGATAGACACATCCTCCGTGTAACCCGCCCAGCCGGTTACCGTAACCTTATCCGTAGGCAATTTGTTGTGACCGAGGACACAGGGCAGAATTCAACATAGCATGCCGTGAAGGCAGTGGGAACTCTAGTGGGGATTGCCAAGGATATAGAACTGGGACTGAGGCCACTCAGACCCAAGGATTGGGAACGTAGAAGATCCCATGGGGTAACAGTTTCCGGTAATCGGCCGTGCTAAAATACACGTAGCATGCTGGAAATCTGTGATATGCAAGAAGACAGCATGGTTACTAATGGAACGGTAAGGCAATACCTATCCATCATGTAATCAGACCATCTGGTTGCGATGTAGGGCTATCAACATCAGATGATAGCTAGTAGAAGGGGGTGCAAGTTGCTTGACGCCTCCGGAAGGCTCCGGCAGACCGCCGACACGCCGGAGGCCGCTCCAGCAGAGTTTCTGGCATTAGGGAAGACAATATAGAAGTCAAGAGTAATACCAGGGTGGCGGCCGCCGGCGGGGAGCGGCGGCTCCGGCAGCCGGAGGTTGCCGGATTGGTGACAGGAACAAGGATGGTTATAGCAGAACCGGACTGCCAAGAGTAATACCAGGGTGGCGGCCGCCGGAACAGCGGCGGCCCCGGCAGCCGGAGGTTGCCGGATTGGTGACAGGAACAAGGATGGTTATAGTAGAACCGGACTGCCGGCAGCGGATGCCGGCACTCCGGGGGCCGGCCGGTGGACGGACGACTGAAGCTATGAGGAAGAGGGAAGGCCATCGGCTAGGCGCCGGCGGCAGTCCCCCGGCACACGGCGGACTGACGGCCCAGAGGGCAAGGGGTAAGTCACCAAGGGAGGAGGTGGGTATCACCGACAGTAGAGGCGGCAAGGGACCGGCACCAGGATAGTGAAAGAGACAGAAGGGGGGGATGTAGGGGTCCGGCCATGGACCCCAAGGCATCCCACCTGAGTGGGTGTACCCATGATAGAGGCTAGCCCTATCACCCAGAAGCAGGGGCCGCAGAAGACCGGGAGCAAAGGGAGCCCAAGGGAGGGCAGGGAACACCCAAGAGGGGGGAGAACCCCTGTAGACAGAATGCATCCAGTGGTTAACCCCATAGGACACTATGAAGGGTACACGTACCAGAGCGGACTGCACACAGGAGCTCAAGGTATCCCTATCACTCCACCCTAAGGAGGAGTTGTAGGACAGGGGACAGATGGGTATAGACTAACCTAAGTATAGGCTAGGCCATACAAGAGATAGGTGGGGAGGGGAGAAGAGAAGGGTCTTCTGTGGAGGAGGTTCTGTACCAGAGCGGCCACCAAGGAAGGGAGAACACTCCCTAGCCTAAGGTAAGGCAGCCTGTCTGAAAACGTTGCATGGGTATCGTTTCAGCAAGGTACAGAACTAACCCCTCCAAAACCTAACCTAGAGCAGGGATGTTACACCCTGAACTAGGAAAGGTGGAAGACGTATCGCTATTGCGGGGAAGGTCGGAAACCTAGCCCCAGCAATAGAGGGAGGACTAGCCGTTCCTCATTCTCGGACGCAACCCTAAGGGGGGATCATTCCCTTAGGGAGGACAGAGAAGCGATATAATACTCTGATATGAGCTTGATCCCCTTACGTGGTAGGGGGAGCAAGGCTACACAGAGGGGATGCCCTAAGGCATGGGATGAAGGAAGCATATAGGGGTCCTACTTGTAGGTTAGGTTAGAAAGACACACTATCTAACCTGTCCCTTATATGGTCCCTGAAGGCGAAAACACTTGCATCACAGTCAATAGTATTGTAAAATAATGCCACTATCTTCATAAATAAACCTAGGATCACTGATAAATATCATGCATGAACACTGATATAGGCGCTCTGGCCTAGAGGCTATACTAGCCAACTGGTATGGGGTCAGTTGATGACCGATAAAAAAGCGTCAAAACACGATATAAAAGTTCCTAGCTATGAAGACTAAATAACTAATAGAATCGATTAGTTAATGAGGCCGGAAAACGCTGTTGACCCTATCTAAATAAGGCATTCAAAACAACAGCGACGCCATAAAATGGCCGGTCCGGTCGAGGCACAGCTCTGCCACAAAACATCAAATATCTCGAAAAGTAAAAGTTACTTTACGGTCAGAGCTTATTTAAACAATACTGGAACCTTGTACTCAACTTTCCAGAAGAAGGCGAGGCCGAGGGTAGAGACATGGCTAAGATGCAAGTCGATAAAGATCACACAGGGAAAAGTCCGACTAGTAAGGCGAGCTACTAAATGAAGGATGAGGACGGACGTGACGTCATTTAGCAATGGCGCCCGTTACAAGATTCAGTGATTGCATACATGATTTTTCGCCTTCGGCGAAGTATATAGAGGTTTCGATATTGGTAGTCGTCTCCCTGGCACCTAACCTATGCTAGGGCCCTTATATGCTTCCTCATTCCCCCCCCAGGTTACCTATCTAGCTAATCTCCTCTCTCTCTGAGGTAGCTTAGGCTACACCCTAGCCTCCCTATCCTCGGTACTGTCTTTTAGGTTAGGGTAGGACCCTTCTGCCCCTTCTCCTGGCCATAGATGTGCGCTTTGAGTTTGGGACAGACCATCAGAGTATCAGTCGTTCGCCTCCATCCCTCCTTTAGGGGAATGTACTTCCCTTCTGGTCCTTTGGAGAACGAAGGGGGAGGGCTTAGCCCTGCCCCTAGTCCACACTTGGTTGGGTTACGGCCCCTCCTCCCTGTAGCCTAGCGACTTGGCCTTCCCCTACCTTTCCTGGCCTGGGAGACAGGTTCTCCTAGCCTAGGTTAGGCACCCAATGGGGATTCTGCTTCATTATAGTTCAGGACAGGACACCAGTACTGTACCTACTCTGGGCTATCCTACCCTAGGCTGGAAAATGTACTCTTCCGGCCTTGACAGGCTAGCCCTGATCAGAATCCCCTTCCATGGGGTATGCAATAGGGGATTTCGGCCCCACCTGCACCCCCTTCCTCTTAGGACCCTCTCCCCCTCCCCACTCTATCCCTTTATATTGGCCTGCCATCACACCCCTGTCCGCCGGCCTACATTCCCGCCGTGTGCCGGTGACCTGTAGGCCAGGCCCGGTCCCCTCGTCGGCTAGTCCGTTCTGCTATGCTTCCCACTTATAGTCCTCGAATTCCACCTTACCCCTCCTTTCATTTGAACACTCCTTTCGGAGGCGGAAGGGTTTGGGTACTGAGTTGCCCTTTCCCCCCTTACCCCCTCCTATCTTTCTCTCTCTCTGTTAGTGTTGATCCGCTGCCACCCCCGACTTCCTACCTGTCTCATTGAATGCAGACATTGTAGGTATATCACTACCGACTTGCTGCTAGGGGGGGGGGGGGCAAGGCCACCGGCTCGCCGGCACTCATCCACTACCAGTACCACTGTCATGTCAGTATCCTTGTTGGTATACCGCTGCCAGTTGCCTGCCAGCCGTCGGATCCGCCGGCACGCCGGCGATCTGCCATCACCTTATAGCGTCACCCTTTCTCCTTGCCACTTAGACTGCTAGCTTAGAAGGGTTCCTTTCTGATGGAGATCCACCGGCACCGGTCGGCCCCCGGCATGCCGCCGTGCTGCCGGCGACACTCAGGTACATTATAGTGGACAGTCACTCCTTACTCCTTTATTGTGCAGCTATGGATAATAGCCAGTACTCTTATGGTATTGAGATACCCTAAACTAAAAACTATTGTGTATAGTTGTACAGTAAATAATTTTCCAGCATATTCTGTGCATCTATGTGTAGTCTTTTGCCGGGACCTATCCTATAGAAGAGGGTTTCGCATACCCCTCCTTCTCAATTAACTGAATGAACTCGGTTTTTCTCTCCCATCGTTCCTGATTCTCTGTAGGAAGACTAAGCTTGGCTCATCCCCCACGGGTGTTCCTCTTCCTCCCGGGGCATACTCAGCCCCCTGGAATTAGTTACGTTGAGAGGTCACGGCAATGGACTGGGCGGGATGCACAAGTATGTGTCTTCCTACCTTCCTTTCTAGCTTAACTATCCTAAGCTTATACATGGAATCTTATATTATAAATAATTAAACTTAGTCCTAATCTAATATTAAATTAAGTCACTTTCGTATTGACTTCAAGTACTCATAGCCTCTTTCTTTTACAGGAGGAGTTGGTGAAGTGTGAGAGCGCCTTCTGCAGCGTTCGTCGCCCGGTCTTTTATGGTCACCGGGCATGCCGATTCCACGCCGGCTGTTCCACCTTAAAAGGGGACTTTCGCTATTGGGACCCGCAGGTCTGCACCGTCTGCAAGAAACTGCTGGATGAGGCGTTCGTCAACCCTCCGTCTACCGAGGTTAGGGACAAGGCCCGTGAGACCCTGCGCAAGTGGGTGCGTGGGTTTCAAAAGAACGCCACGGGGCCCTACCTCCCAAGCGAGAGGATGAGAGCCATGCTCTTCCCCAAAGCATCTGCGGATGCCGTCATCCCTAAGGACGAGATCCCGTGCGTCCAACTAACGGTCGAGCCGGATGTTTCGACCGCCGTCCGACAGTGCCACATCGACGAAGTGGAGAGGATGTCGGAGGTCTCTGAACACACCGAGAGGACCCTCATGGAAGGGGTTCAGGAGGAAGAAGAGGACCTTGTGGAGTCCCCGGATTCTGAGGGTGAGATTGCCCGTACACCCTCTGTGATTTCCGTTGTGACCTAGGAGCCAATTCCTTCCACATCGGCCACCCCAGTAACCGCCCCAGCAAGTTCCCAGGATACCCTCCAGGTCTTGATGGCATTCCTGGATGAAAAGCTCCGCCAGGGGCAGGAAAACATCAGGAAGGAGATACTGGGGTTGAAAAAGGCGCCCAAGGAGATCTCCGTCAAGGATCTCCCCGAGTGCTCGGTGACGAACCCCTGGTGGCATGCAAAATTTATGCCTATCACCACTGGACGTATCGTGATTAACACTAAGCTAGGTGCCATTCCCCTTGAAGAGGTGGAATTCTACCCTAGCTTCGAGGCCTATCCGGACTGCTTCATTCGTCTGAAGTCTGAGCCATCCTACAAGGAGGAGTCCGAGCCAAAGGAGGTAATCGTGCTAGAGCACTACAAGGCTCAGGCTCTGCTGGCCAACTGTCTCAAGAGCAGGGGCTACACCAATTCAAAGGTGCCAGCCCTAAGCAAGAAACACCCATCATTTCTTGTTTCCTCCACCATGGTCTTCCCCTTTGTTAAAAGCGGTGGAGGAGAACAAACCCTGCCCTACATTGGAGGAATGTAGGCCTTTCTCCCTCGCCCTACCCCTGGACAATAAGAGTTGGAAGGACATCCAGCTAACTTTCTCGGTTGGGAAGCTGGAACCTGACGTCGCCAGACGTCAGTTCAACGAGAACCTTCCCAAGCTCACGGATTACCTCCTCCGTCGGGAATTGGACACAAAAGAGAGGCTGGCTGTCTTGCTGTCTCTTCAGGTGATCCTTGAGACAATGTCCTCCGATACTTGGGTCCCCACCGTCTACATGGTCCTCGCGAAGGCCCACCTCGCCACCTTCTTGAAGGACCTGTATAACTTCATCAAGGCTCGGAGGGCATGTAGAGAGTTCGTGTTTGTGGACGCAACCCCTAGACACGAACCACGGAAAGTGATCTCCTCGAACATCTGGGGCAAATATCTCTTTCCCGTGGATCTGGTGAAAGAGATTGTGGACAGAGCCTCCACTGAGAATAGGAACCTTCTCAATAAGTGGGGCTTGTCACGCAAAAGGAAGTCTTCTCTGGATGAGGGCCCCCAGCCTAAGAAGAAACCTAACAAGTCACGCCCCCAACAGCGTCAGGCTAAACGCCAGTTTCCGGCTCCTGCTACTCCTCAATTAGTGGCTCAGCCACAACAGACCTTTCAATTGGTCCCTCAGCTGGTGGTGTCCCAATCACCAGTTTTCACCCCAGCCTACGAAAGGCAGACCACTACCTTTCGCCCCAAAGGTAGAGGCTCCGGCAGAGATTCCTCTCGACGTCCTTCCAGAGGGAGAGGAGGAAGAGGAGCAGGCGGCCGAGGTGGTAAGCCCTCGGGAAACCAGAAGCAATGAAGTGCTTCCGGTGGGAGGAAGACTCCGCCACTTTCAGGATAGCTGGACCTTCGATCCTTAGGCCCACAGCATCGTCAAGAAAGGACTGGGCTGGAGCTGGATATCACCTCCACCAGTCTCTCATTATTTCTTCCAACGATCAACCCCCATTCTGGAAGAATATGTTCGAGAACTCTTGAACAAGAAGGTGATCAAGAGAGTAAAGTCCATCAGGTTCCAGGGAAGGCTATTCTGCGTTCCCAAGAAGGACTCAGACAAACTCAGAGTCATTCTGGACTTATCCCCTCTCAACAAGTTCATTGTGAACAACAAGTTCAAGATGCTGACCCTTCAACATATAAGGGCCCTACTGCCTCACAAGGCTTACATGGTCTCCATAGACCTGGCGGATGCCTACTGGCACATTCCAATGAATCATCAAGCTTCCTCCTACCTAGGATTCAGGCTTCAAAGAAGACAATACACCTTCAGGGCCATGCCCTTCGGCCTCAACGTGGCCCCAAGAATCTTTACAAAGCTCGCAGACACGATCGTCCAACAGCTACGTCTTCAACACGTCCAGGTGATGGCCTATCTGGACGATTGGCTGATCTGGGCGACATCGCCAGAAGAATGTTTGCGTGCCTGCAAAAAGGTGACCCAGTTCCTGGAACATCTGGGTTTCAAAATCAACACCAAAAAGTCTCGACTATCTCCAGCTCAGAAGTTTCAGTGGTTGGGAATCCACTGGGATCTTCAGTCACACCGTCTTTCCCTCCCTCTGAAGAAAAGGAAGGAAATAGCGGGATCTGTCAAGAGACTTCTAAAATCCAAATGGATCTCAAGAAGACAACAGGAACGAGTATTCGGCTCCCTACAGTTCGCCTCAGTGACAGACCCAGTGCTAAAAGCACTGCTAAAGGATGCATCGGGAGTCTGGAGACGAAACGCATCCATCGCTCGAAGAGATCTCAAGAGACCCCTACCAGCCTGGCTTCGTTCACTCCTAAAACCCTGGTCGGAGACAAAGAACCTAAGAAGATCCGTTCCTCTCCAACCACCACCTCCGTCGATCACCATCCACACGGATGCCTCACTGGAAGGGTGGGGGGTCACTCCTACCAACGTCAGGTTCAAGGAACATGGTCTCCCCTATTCAAGAAGTTGCACATCAACATCTTGGAGGCCATGGCGGTTCTTCTCACCTTGAAGAAACTGTCCCCTCGTCTTTCGATCCACATCCGCCTCACCCTGGACAGCGCCGTGGTGGTCAGATGTCTCAACCGTCAGTGCTCACGATCGCCCCATCTCAACCGGGTGCTATTACCCATCTTCCGCCTTGCGGACAGGAAGAGATGGCACCTCTCGGCAGTTCACTTACAAGGATTCCGCAAAGTGACAGCGGACGCTCTATCACGGACAAGCCCGATAGAGTCGGAATGGTCCCTAGACGCAAGATCATTCTCCTTCATCTCCCATCAGGTCCCGGAACTGCAAATCGACCTCTTCGCGACGAGCGACAACAAGCAACGTCCTCGATATATGGCCCCATACGAGGACCCCAAGGCGGAAGCGGTGGACGCCATGTCCCTGGACTGGAACAGGTGGACCAAGATTTACCTGTTCCCTTCAACCAACCTTCTGCTAAAAGTCCTCACCAAGCTGAGAACCTTCAAGGGAACAGCAGCCCTAGTGGCTCCCAAATGGCCGAGGAGCAATTTGTTCCCTCTCATACTGGAACTGAAGCCCAAACTAATCCCCCTGCTGGACCCAGTTCTCTCCCAGCAGGTCCAGAAGTCGACTGTCTTCGCTTCATTAAGGAAAACCCGAGACCTTCATCTCATGATTTTCTCTCACTAGCTGTGAAGAAAAGATTTGGAATATCGAAGAAGTGCTTAGAATTCCTAGAGGAATACAAAACAAAGTCTACCAGAAGGCAATACGAGTCTTCCTGGAAGAAGTGGGTGTCCTTTGTCAAGGCGAAGAATCCTTCGGAAATCTCTATGGATTTTTGTATGTCCTTCTTCATTCACCTTCATGGACAAGGCCTAGCAGCCAACACGATTTCCACTTGTAAATCGGCCTTGACAAGACCATTACTCTATGCTTTCCAGGTTGATCTGTCCAACGAAATCTTTAACAAAATTCCGAAAGCATGTGCTAGACTCCGTCCTGCACCCCCACCGAGACCTATCTCCTGGTCTCTCGATAAGGTGCTTCAATTTGCCTCTAGCCTGGACAATGAATCTTGCCCTCTGAAAGACCTGACCCAAAAAGTTATTTTCCTTTTCGCTCTCGTTTCGGGAGCACGGGTCAGTGAAATAGTGGCCTTATCTAGAGAGGAGGGCCAGATACAGTTTGCCGAGACAGGGGAACTTACCCTCTTCCCTAACACAACGTTTCTGGCAAAGAATGAGCTCCCAACTAAGAGGTGGGGCCCTTGGAGAATCTGCCCTCTGAAGGAAGATGTTTCTCTATGCCCAGTAGAGAGTCTTAAGGTCTATCTTCGTAGAACTTCAGACTTTGGCGGAGGACAACTCTTTAAAGGCGAAACATCGGAAAGTGATTTGTCACTCAATCAATTACGGGCGAAGATCACCTATTTTATTCGCAGAGCGGATCCTGCCACTACACCCGCTGGTCATGATCCTAGAAAAGTCGCCTCTTCCCTTAATTTTTTCCAGAGCATGGATTTCGAGAGCCTCCGATCCTTCACAGGCTGGAAATCCTCTAAAGTGTTCTTCAAACACTATGCGAAGCAGGTGCAAGAACTCAAACGGTTTGTAGTAGCCGCAGGTAGTGTACTAAAACCTGTTGCTTAACGCTGCGAAGGACAGTGAGTTATTCGGGACACTAACTCAACGGGTGCCTGTGTTGACCCTTGTGCGATACATAGTGTTTTAAGTGCCACTCAGTGTCACTAGAGACTGTTCCTCCTCATGGTGAAGTGACATAGACTTGTACACATGTGCCACATGTTTATCGGACATGAAGTGTTTTTCAGATGTCAAAGATATTCCAGTTCCACTGGAACTTACGTGTGCTGTGGCAAGATCTTCTTTTCAGATTTCACACTTTCGTCTTCGACAATCTCCAGCCTATGTCTGTATCCAAGTATTCTTATGTTAAATAAGTTGTCATCTTATTTCATTTTTATTGCTCATTTCACCCTACTATATCCAAATATACTACTGTTTTAGTGTTTTGATTATCCTAATTTTATCAGCATTATAATTCATCTCATTATGCTGCTCCTGGTAGAGACACCTAAGAAATGTGATATATTTTGTTCCCACAAAAAGTACTTATCTCTCAGGACATGTCTATGACACCAACAAGTCCCTCGTCCAAGGCTGAGTCCTCTCCCACAGGTGACTTCAAGATCTTCCTACGTCCAATTAGGACTTCCCTGCCAGGGGAGCAGGAAGCCATGTCATAGCTTATGCCATTGGGAGTGACATGTAACGGAGATGTCACGGCCTCTATGGTCATCAGACCAAAGGAATATTGTTTGGAAGTCAAAGGCACTATTGAATTGGGGAAAAACACCCATGATACACTAATTCTCTGGTACACTTCCCTCAGCACGTCATGGCTTGAGCCCAAAAACCGGATTTTGAGCGAAGCAAAAAATCTATTTTTGGGTGAGATAGCCATGACGTCTTGATGGACCCGCCCAAAACTCTATTCTGACCAGTCAAGTCCCTCCCTTTCTTATTGTATCTTGGAGGTTGGCGGATACGCCGGGTGGAATGTATTTGGCGCGGACGGATGTGATGTCGGCCAATATGGCGGCCACTTGTTTACATGGCTAGGTACCATAACAGTACCGTAGGAGGAGAGTTTTTGGAACGGCTCCTCCCATAATTGCCACTCTACCCCCTCGAAGCGTAAATGCTATATGGGGTGCAGATAGCTATGTGGCGTGTTAAGCATACGTCCCCTGTTAGTATACGATATCCTAAAGGGAAACCTTATGGGTACTCGCGCCAGAAGTTAGAATTCTGTGAAACCTTTAGTTTAATTCTCTGGGAATATCTACTGTAGTCAAATATACCCTTAGGAAGCTACTGAAGGAACCTTCCATCAGGACGTCATGGCTATCTCACCCAAAAGTAGATTTTTCACTTCGCTCAAAATCCGTTATGTGAGCCAATGGTACAATTCCCTCATCAGTGGGTTGGGATACGTTTTGAACTCTAAATATATTGGTCGTTAATGTTTCCAAAATGTTAAATTAAATTGGCCTTCAAACTTAGGTGTCAGTTTGTAATTGAGTCCTTTACGTACATTCACCTGTATGTATACATTATCACCCATGGTATATGTTTTAGTTGACTTCGCTATTTTATCATGATTCCTTTTCCATTATAATTTGTGATTCTTCTAAATTCTTTCGAAGGATATCATATCGACTTATGCTTGCATTTATAACTTCCTTTAAAGGATTTGATAAATTAGTTGTAGGCGTTAATACATGGAAAGGCGTTCTAGCTGGGGTAGGCTACCATACAATGCCTCGTGCGGCGACATTTTAAAAGATACATGATATGAGTGATTCAGAGTACTTAGTACCACAGGTATTGCAATATCCCAGTTGGGGTCTGATCCCCCTAGGGTTACTCTTAATATGTTTAAAATCTTTCTATTCGCTCTTTCCACTAGCCCATTCGACTCTGGGTGATAGATCATGGTATTGATTTTCTTTATGCTAAGGAATTCACACAATGAGTTAAGGAAATTAATATTGAATTCTCCACCCGAGTCTGAGATTATCATGTGTGGAATTCCATGTTTACAAATGTAGCACTCTTAAAACTTCCTAACGCATTCAATCGCGGTTTTAGTTTAAGCGCTATCAGTTCTGTATATCGAGTCAAAGCATCTATAATTACTAAATGGTGCTTATTTCCTCTGTCTGACTCGTAAAATCCTGTTAATAAATCTAAATGTATTCTTTCAAAGGGTTGATTGGGCACGAGATAAGCCCCTAGGATAACAAGTGTTTTCGTGTGCCCTTTGTTTTCCTGACAAGTGCGACAATTAGCTATGTTCTTTTTTATATCTGTAAGCATCGTATGCCAATAAAACAATGATTTGGCTTTCTGTGACATTAATGAGAACCCCGAGTGTCCATGCAATGGATTTGCATGCAACCAATTTAGGACAGTGGGTATAAGTGAGATTGGTACTACTACCTGGTCGTTAATCAACCTGTGGTGTATTGCGGGTTTTCCTTGTCACGGATCTACACAGAATATTATCTTCGATTATATAATTCTGCTGCGTATACTTTATATATTCCTTTTCCTTAGGATTTCCTTTCAAAGCATCTATGATTTTTTCTAATTTCTGATCTTTTCTTTGCTCAGTCTGTATTAGTTCAGCGCTCCAGCCCAGATCTTCCTGTTCAGATACAGTTTTAACAATAGGCAATGATGTTGATATATCTATTAATTAAGCTAATGGCTCCGTACAAGATGACACGGTGTTGCGTGATAATGCATCAGCAATGATATTTGGTTTCCCAGGTAAATACCCGATCCTCGCGCCAAAGTCTTGGATGATCAAATGCCACCGAGTTCGTTTGGGGCTATGACTAAAGCCTTTAAAGAAGTCGGTTAGGGGCTTATGATCAGTAGGAACTTTGACGGGATAACCGTATATTATGAACTTAAAATGCACTTGTGAATTAGCAATAGCTAGCCCTTCCTTGTCTATTACTGCGTATTTACTTTCGGAAGGTCTCAGTTTACGTGAATAAAAAGCTATCGGGAAAAACTGTTTGTCATATTGCTGGAGCAATACCCCACCTACTCCTAGGTCTGAGGCGTCTGTTGCAATGAGGAATTCCTTACCGAAGTAAGGAAATTTTAAGATAGGAGACCTACAGAGTTCATCTTTCAAGGTATTAAACGCATGTTGATGCTGCTCAGACCATATAAAATCTACGCCCTTCTTCGTAAGGTCAGTTTTGGGCGCGGCTATTATTGAATAATTTCGTATAAAAAGCCTGTAATATCCACTACACCCCAGAAATTGCTGTATTCCCTTGACATTAGTAGGTATCGGAAAGTTACGGATAGCCGACATCTTATCGTGGACTACTTTAAGACCTTGGCTAGACACCTTAAAACCTAAATAGACTAATTCTGTTTTGAAGAATTCACACTTACTAATCTTTACTCTTCAGTTATGCTGTCTTAATCTCTGTAGCACTAGTTCCAGTTTACGTAGATGTTCTTCTAAGGTATTAGAAAAGATTACAAGGTCGTCCATATAGGCATGCAATATGTCCCCTAACAAGTATCTAAACACTATGTCAATCCTTCTAGTAAATGTTATGAGAGCACAACGTAAACCAAAAGGCATACGCAAAAATTCATAATGTCCCCTGGCTGTGCTGAAGGCAGTGTATGGGATACTCTTTTCTTCTAATGATATCTGGTGAAAGCCTTTAAGTAAGTCTAAACTGGTAAAATATTTGTTCTGACCTAGCAAAGATAAAATATTGTCAGTACATGGCACTGGGAATTGATCAGGGATCGTTTCCTCATATAAGCGACGGAAGTCTACACAGATACGCCATGTTCGATCTTTTTTCGCTACAATTATTAATGGAAAATTATAAGGGCTGTTCAATTTCCTAACGACTCCTTCTTCTACCATTTTACCTACACCATTTATCGCATTCTGGAATTTCATGGGGAGTCTGTACGAGGGTACATAGATAATTTTCTGCATGTCTTCTAACCTTTTTTGGTGTTCTATGACATCTGTTTTACCTAAGGATCCATCCGTAGTGGAGAAAACATCATGATATTTAGTTAAAAGTCAAAAAAAATTCTGCTGAATTTCCTCTTCTTGAATGTCTTTATTGATTTTATTTTTAATAGATTGCAAAAGGGATTCATCCGCAACTGATTGAGCGTGATTGATCTCAGCGATGGTAAGAATGTGATGTTTATAAACTCTACATCCAAGATATGTTGATTTTTGTGAATTACTAAAGTGGTATTTAAATGATTACAAACTTCAATATTACATTGTTGTTGTGAGCCGACTGTATAAATAGCTTGTGTGACAGACAATCCGTCAGTTTTCAAAGTGTCGGAAAGGATTAATATTTCAGATCCCGGCAAAGTTTCCTTTACTCGCACTAATATATTCAAAGTTACGTTCAGCTCGATAGATTGCGTGCAAGATGATATTACGGGTGAACGACAATTCTGTTGCGTCACGTATATTATCTCTTTATTCATGAGACAAGTTATTGGTTCTTCAACGTACGTTACTCTTTTATTTGTCGTATCCTTTTTATCCAAAACTGATTTTAAGGTATTAGAAGACTTATAGAATTTTCCTTTGATATACACGCCGTGTTTAGCAGGGGCTAAGATAATGTTTTGAATGCCCATAGACGGGTATCCTATAATTACAGCTGGATACATATCAATGTTTTGTACAACGATAAATGTATCGGCAAATGTGCGCTTACTGACCTTGTACTGAACATGAGTTACTCCTATTACATTTAATTCATTATTTCCTATACCCGAGAGCCTTACTCCGGACTTCTCTATAGGAAAGTTCGAAAATAACAAGTGATGAGTCCTCAAATCCATGATATTACGTGGACTACCAGAGTAAAAAAATAATGTAAAGGATCAGTGTTCTAAATTTACATCATATAATGTTGGTCGTAACTCATTTTGACTTGTTATTGCGTGAATTTGTTGCAAATCTACGGGAACCTGCACTGATTTGTTTGATTCGGCCATGTGTTTCATAGGAAAATCTATTGCCTCACAATGATCTGATAAATTATTAAATGGATTATTTGATACAAAGGACTTTGATACGAATGACCCAACATCACTCTCTTCCACATTGGAGTTAATTATGTGGTATTAGCTTTGCTTTGCACATTCTGAAAATTCGTCTGACCTTGCGAGTTCTGGCTAGACGGCCCAGGAACAGAGTTATTTGAAGCACTATTTGTTTGTTTTTGAATTTGAACTGCACTGCCGTTTGGCTGTTTCTTCTTATTGAACTGAAGATTTTTCTTTTTATTTCCATGGGGTATTGACTGTGTGTTTCTAGGATACTGATGTTGATTACGCGAGTAGCATTGATTATATGAATGAGTTGAACTATTATGTATCGAATAAAATCGCGTTTTGCAGTCTGCAATCAAGTGACCTTGGTGATTGCAATTATAACATGTCATCCCTGCAACTTGATTATTATTAACTACATTTACTTGTTGTGGCTTAGTTTCATTTTTTGCAAAAACTTGAGTAAACAAGAGATCAAGATCAGTACACTTAGACATGTGTTTCTTTATCTGTTTATATACATTTAATTCTGTACTTTCGGGCGTTAGCTTTTTATCAAAACACCGCACTAAAGCCTCTGGCAACATAATTGTCATGCAAGTTCAGTACAGTAATCATAAGAAATCTTTCATGGCGATGTTATCTCCTGTAACCCATGTGGAATTATTTAAAATATCCTGATATTCATTAAGCCTATCGGCAATGAGAGCCGCTCGTTCTATAACATTAAGCTGAGTCATAGAGGCTTGATTAAGTGTATTTCTTAATGTTAAAACTACATCTAAGGCTTCCTCACCCCCCATAGATTGCACGTAGCCTAACTTTGAAATCGTCCCATGTAACTGCCTCTTGAAAAGAAACTCCCCTAAGATACGCGCTTGCATCTCCTATAGCAAAGTTCATAAAACTTTTAGCTTCTTGTAATTGTACAGATGGGCCTGTCATACGTTTTGCGTTTAAATGAGCGTCAACTGATGATATCCATGACTCGATATTCTGAGGTAAGAAACCATTGACCTGTCCTTGAAAAGGAAGGATAGCTGATCTAGCACTCACTAAAGTTACAACGGGAGCGGGGTTACTCGGTCCGGGAGTGGGGTTACTGGGATTCACAGGAGGTGTCATGTTTAGTTTAACTATTTTTTTTAATCTCTACGATTCCTTGCGATCCTATCAAAATCTCTATATGAATACAGACGTCCACTGCGTAAACGCATAAGCACTATACAATAAAGATATGTTGCAGATTATAACAAAAACCCCCAAAAACGGATTTTGAGCGAAGCAAAAAATCTATTTTTGGGTGAGATAGCCATGACGTCCTGATGGAAGGTTCCTTCGGTAGCTTCCTTGGGTATATTTAACTACAAGGATATTCCCAGAGAATTAAACCACAGGTTATCACACAATTCTTACTTCTGGTGCAAGTATCCTAAAGGTTTCTCTTTAAGACATCGTATATCAACAGGGGACGCATGTATTAACACGCCACATAGCTATCTGCACCCCATATAGAGTTAACACTTCGATATGGAAAGGTGGAGAAAAACTGGGGAGCCGTTCCACAGTTACACTCGTCTCTGGCTACTTTTGGTACTCGAAACGTAAACAAACGGGCGCCATTGCTAAATGACGTCACGTCCGTCCTCATCCTGATGTCAGCTCCTTGCTAATCTCCATGATACAGCAGGACAGGGCAGGGCCTGAAAGGCTGGACTAGAATAGAAGGGAGGGTCCATCAGGACGTCATGGCTATCTCACCTAAAAATAGATTTTTCGCTTCGCTCAAAATCCGTTTTTTGGGCTCAAGCCATGACGTCCTGATGGAAGAGTACCAGAAAATCAATGTATCGTGGAAAATTTCCCCTTATTAGAGTAAGTGCCAAGGGCTTCGAATAGAGGTATGTAAAGTGACCTCGGTAGAGGTTCCATGGGGATCCAGCTTCCTGCCCCCCCTGGCAGAGAAGTCCCAACGGGTTATACCAAAATTCAAAGTGGTCATCGAAGGGCTACTTACCCTGCGGAGAGTTCGTGAAGGACTCGGAGACAAGACCGAATGGTCAATATTCGTGTAGGAACATTCTCAAGAGTAGGTGGGTGATAGTTAATCACTATATTCCATGGTTAGAGAGCAATCTGGTTTCGAAGGTATGGCAAAGGTAAGTATTCAATTAGGAATATTACACAGCATAGGTGAGTATATAATACAGACAAAATATATTATTCTTCTCATTTCAAAGGAAAGGGGTAAATGAAACTATGACATTCATGTATTTCATAGTGTAAATAGGAGCGAAGAGAGACGCACATGTAATAAAATAGACATTTTATTTCATAAATTGCAGGTTATAGTAGTAATAAATGCAATAAGGAATGTAAAGTTAATTTACAATAATAAATAATGTACATAGAAATTAGAAGACTTCAATCTTGAATCTGAAAGAAATTTCAAAATTTAGAAAGCACAAGTTCCAGAGGAACGTCAGTCTTTATCAAAGAAAAAACACATCATGCCCTAGGCATGTGGCACTCATGTGAAGTCTATGACATTTCATCTTGGTAAGAACAGTTTATTAGAAACACTAAGTGTCCATGAAATCACTATGTATCACACGAGGGTCAACACAGGCACCCGTAGAGTTAAAGTCCCAAGTAACTCGCTGTTCTATGCAGAGTTAAACGGCAGGTTTCATAACACTACCTGCGGCTACCATGAAATGTTTGACTTCATGCACTTGCTTCACGTAGTGCTTGAAGAAAACGCGCGAAGATTTCCATCCTGTGAAGCTCTTGAGGCTTTCGAAATCTATACTCTGGAAGAAATTCAGAGAAGATGCGACTTTTCTAGGATCGTGACCTGCGGGTGTACTGTCAGGATCCGCTCTGCGAATGAAGTAGGTGATTTTCGCTCTTAATTGTTTCAGTGACAGGTCGCTACCCGATGATTCTCCTTTGAAGAGTTGACCTCCACCAAAGTCTGAAGTTCTTAGAAGATAAACCTTGAGACTCTCTACTGGACATAGAGAGACATCTTCCTTCAGGGGGCAGATTCTCTTGGTGGGTAATTCGTTTTTTGCGAGAAACGTCGGATCAGGGAATAGGTAAGTTCTCCTGTATCTGTGAAGAGGATATGACCCTCATCCCTTGATAATGCCACTATTTCGCTGACTCGGGCTCCCTAGGCGAGAGCAAAAAGGAATATAACTTTTTGAGCCAGATCCTTGAGAGGGCACGAATCATTGTCCAAGTTAGAGGCAAAATGGAGCACCTTGTCCAGGGACCAGGAGATAGGTTTTGGCGGAGGTGCTGGGCGTAGTCTAGCGCATGCCTTTGGTAGTTTATTGAATATATCGCTGGACAGATCAATCTGGAAGGCGTACAGTAGTGGTCTAGTCAAAGCCGATTTGCAGGTAGAAATCGTGTTGGCTGCTAAGCCTTGTTCATGAAGGTGAATGAAGAAGGACATGCAAAAATCAATGGTGATTTCCGTAGGATTTTTTGCTTTGACGAACGAGACCCACTTTCTCCAGGATGATTCGTATTGACGTCGTGTGGATTCGGTCTTGTATTCCTCGAGGAAGTCTAGACTTTTCTTCGAGATCCCAAACCTTTTCTTCGCGGCTAGGGAGAGAAAATCATGAGATGAAGGTCCCTGACTTTCAGTGATGAAGCAAAGACAGTCGACTTCTGTACTTACTGAGAGAGAACTAGGCCCGGGAGGGGGATCAGCTTGGGCTGCAGCTCCAGGACCAGGGGGTACCAATTGCTCCGGGGCCACTTGGGAGCCACTAGGGCCGCTGTCCCTTTGAAGGTTCTCAGTTTGGAGAGGACTTTCAGCAGAAGGTTGGTGGGAGGGAACAGGTATATCCTGGACCATCTGTTCCAATTCAGTGACATGGGGTCCACTGCTTCTGCATTGGGGTCCTCGTACGGGGCCACATAACGAGGAAGTTGATTGTTGTCGCTCGTTGCGAAGAGATCGATCTGAAGTTCCGGGACTTGGCAAGAGATGAAGGAGAAGGATCTTGCGTCTAGAGACCATTCCGACTCTATTGGGTTTGTCCGTGATAGAGCGTCCGCCGTCACATTGCGGAATCCTTGTAGGTGAACTGCAGACAGGTGCCATTTCTTCTTTTCTGCCAGACGGAAGATCGGAAGAAGTACCTGATTTATCTGGGGCGATCTCGAGCCCTGACGATTGAGACATCTGACTACCACCGAGTTGTCCAGAGTCAGACGGATGTGGATCGAGGGAGGCGGAGAGAGTTTCTTCAGAGTGAGAAGGACCGCCATGGCCTCCAAGATGTTGATGTGAAACGTCTTGAATAGGGGAGACCATGTCCCTTGAACCTGTCGTTGGTGGGAGTGACCTCCCCAACCCTCCAGCGAAGCGTCCGTGTGGATGTTGAGTGATGGAGGTGGGTGTTGAAGAGGAATGGACCTTTTCAGGGCCTTTGCTTCCGACCACGGCTTTAAGAGTAACCGAAGTCTGTTTGGGAGCCGTCTCTTGAGGTCTCTTCGAGAGATGGATGCAGAACGTCTCCAGACTCCCACGGCATCCTTTAGCTGTGCACGAAGCACTGGGTTTGTCACAGAGGCGAACTGTAGAGAGCCTAGAACTTGTTCCTGCTGTCGTCTTGAGATCCGTTTGGATTTCAGCAGTTTTTTGATAGACCCTGCTATATCCTTCCTTTTCTTCTGTGGGATGGAAAGGCGGTGTGACTGAAGATCCCAATGGATTCCTAACCATTGGAACATCTGAGCTGGAGAGAGGCGAGATTTCTTGGTGTTTATCTTGAATCCCAGGTGTTCTAGGAACTGGGTTACTTTGTTGCAGGATCGTACACAATCTTCGGGCGATGTCGCCCAGACCAGCCAGTCGTCTAGGTAAGCCATCACCTGGACGCCGCGAAGGCGGAGCTGTTGAACGATGGCGTCTACCAGCTTGGTGAAGATCCGTGGGGCCACGTTGAGCCCGAAGGGCATGGCCCTGAAGGTGTAACTTTTCCTTTGGAGTCAAAATCCTAGGTAGGAGGAAGCGTGATGGTTCATTGGAACATGCCAGTAGGCATCCGCCAGGTCTATAGAGACTGTGTAGGACCCTTGAGGCAGGAGGGTCCTTATTTGTTGAAGAGTCAGCATCTTGAACTTGTTGTTCGCAATGAACTTGTTGAGGGGGGATAAGTCTAGAATGACTCTGAGTTTGTCGGAGTCCTTCTTGGGGACGCAAAATAGTCTCCCTTGGAACCTGGTTGACTTTACCTTCCTTATCACCTTCTTGTTCAAGAGTTCTAGGACATATTCTTCCAGGAGGGGTGTTGACTGTTGGAAGAATTGCTGGAAGGCTGGGGGTTGTTGTGTCCAGCTCCAGCCTAGTCCCTTCTTGACGATGCTGTGTGCCCAGGGATCGAAGGTCCAACGATCCTGGAATTGGCGGAGTCTTCCTCCCACCGGAAGCACTTCATTGCTTCTGGTTTCCCGAGGGTTTGCTACCTCGGCCGCTAGCTCCCCTTCCTCCTCTGCCTCTGGAGGGGCGGCGAGACACATCTCTGCCTGAACCTCTGCTTGAGCCTCAACCTTTGGGACGAAAGGTAGTGGTTTGCTGCTCAAATGCAGGGGTAAAGACCGGTGACTGAGAGACCATCGGTTGGGTGACCAGCTGAAAGGTCTGTTGTGGCTGAGCTGCCACTTGGGGAGTAGCGGAACCCGGAAACTGCCGTCTCTGTTGACGTTGCTGGGGTTTTGGTTTCTGAGATTTCCTCTTAGGTTGAGGGCCGTCGTCCTGAGAGGATTTCCTTTTCTTCGACATGCCCCACTTATGGAGAAGGTTACTGTTCTCCGTGGCGGCTTTGTCGGCGATCTCTTTCACTAGGGAGGAGGGAAAGAGGTGTTTATGCCAGATGTTGGAGGAAATCAGCCTCCGGGGTTCGTGTCTCACTGTAGCGCTCGCGAACACGAATTCACGACAGGATCTGCGAGCCCTAGTGAAGCTGTACAGGTCCTTCATGACAATTGCAAAATGCGTTTTGGCAAGGACCATGTAGAAGTCTGGAATCCTAGTGTCACCGGCCATGACCTCAAGCTGTACCTGGAGGGACATTGATGTGGCAAGCCTTTCCTTCGTATCTTGTTCCCTATGAAGGAGGTGATCGTTGAGTTTTGGGAGGTCCTCATTAAACTGACGACCAGCAACGTCAGGCTCTAGCTTCCCCACTGTGAATGTCGACTGGACGTCTTTCCAGTGTCTATCATCAGGGAGAGTAGTCAGGGAGAAGGGCCTGCACTCCTCCAGTACAGGGCAAGGTTTCCCTTCTTCCACTGCTTTCAGTACCGCAGTGAAGGCCTTTTCAATAAAGGGGAAGGTCGCATTGTTCGGTGCGACGAAGGTTGGGTGCTTTTTACTAAGCGCCGGCATCTTGGAATTGGTGAAGCCCCTACTCTTCACCGTGTTGGCTAGCATAGCCTGGGCCTTCGAGAGATCGAACACAATTACCTCCTTCGGTTCGGTCTCTTCTTTAGAGGCAGGTTCGGACCTGAGTCGGACGTAACAGTCCGGATAAGCCTCAAAATTTGGGAAGAACTCCACTTCTTCCAACGCAATCGAGCCGACCTTCTCACTAATGAAGATCTTGCCCGTGGAGATCGGCATGTGCTCGGCATACCTCCATGGGTTAGTATCCGAGCAGGCAGGGAGGTCCTTAACCGAAATCCTTATCGGTTGCTTAAAACTTCCAAGGTTTGACCTGAATAGCTCGTGGGTCTCGCGAAGTTTCTTATCCATGAGGGCTTCAAGCATCTTGAAGACCTCCTGAGTGCCTGATGGGATAGGGTCCAGGGTGGCAGACGTTGAAGGAAGGGATTCCTCGGTCGGCGTAGGAGTTGGTGCAGGAGTAGGAGTTTCCGACACTTCCGACATACGTTCCACGTTGTCGGAATCTAGACGGCACTCATGCATGGACTGGGCCATGACTACATCAGGTTCCACCACTATCTGGACGGTAGGAATCTGATCACTGGGGACCACTGAGTCTTTTGATGCCTTCGGGAATAAAAGGCCCTAAAATCTTCGGTAGCGAGATACGGTCCGGTGGCGTTCTTCTGGAAGCCACGCACCCACTTGCGTAGCTTATCTCGTGCGTTGTCCCTTACCTCCGCTGAAGGAGGATCGTCGAACGCCTCGACCAGACGACTCTTGCAGACTGTACAGTGCTGCGGGTCCCAGAATTTCAGGTCGCCTTTCTTGGCGGCGCAGGGGACGTGGGTCCGACACGCCTTGTGCCCGTAGAAGTCCGGGCGTTTCACTCCACAGAAGTTGTGTTCACACTTCATATACTCCTCCTGTAAAAGAAAGAGATCATGAGTATATGGAAGGCATAAGAATGACTTACATTACTCTAAGGTTAAATTTTAAGTAGTCAAAATTTCATCTAACATTAAATAATTCATGAATATTGTAATGTTTGAGAATAAGAGCGGGAAAGGAAGTAGATAGACACATACTTGTGAATCCCGCCCAGTTGGTTACCGTAACCTTATCAATAGGCAATTTCATTTGTGACCGAGGGACACAAAACGGAAATCCGCATGGATCACCGTGGTGGGTAGAAGCTAAGTTCTAGCAGAGATTGCCTGCGAGGTGTATCAGGGACTGAGACCACTCAGTTCCTTGGGTTAAAGGGGTAATGGGAGACCCCGTATAGATCTAGGTTCCGGCAACCGACCGTGCTAAGACACACAGAGTATGCTAGAAAATTGTAATGTGCAAGAAGACAGCACAGCCACTAGTAGAATGGTAAGACAATACATATATATAGAAGTGGCTAAGCCATCTGGTTGCAGTGTAGGACTGTCGGCATGTTGTCGACAGGTAGTAGAAGGGGTGCAAGTCCCTTGGTGCCTCCGGAGGGCACCGGCAGGTCGGCGGAACGCCGGAGGCCGCTCCAGCAGGGTGTAAGGCATTAAGACAGACACATTGAGAATCTAAGCATAATACCAACTTGGCGACCGCCGGCACCGCGGCGGAACGCTGGCGGGAGGCGGCGGCTCCAGCGGCTTGGTGATCAGTTCATAAGATAATGAAGTATATGGTAGTATACCCAGACCACCGGCAATCAATGCCAGCACGCTGGAGGCCGGCCCGAAGGTCGGACAACCGAAACTAGGTAAAGGAGGGGTCGATCATCGGTTGTATGCCGACGGAAGGCGGCAGCCCCCGGCACACGGAAGGCGGCAGCCCCCCGGCACACGGAAGGCGGCAGCCCCCCGGCACACGGAAGGTTGACGACTTAGAGGAGGGAGGGTATCTTATGAGAGAGAGTCACCAAAGTGTAGGGCGATATCGCCGGCAGTAGAGGCGGCAAGGGACCGGCACCAGGGTAGATAGAGAGACAGATAAGGAGGGATTGGAGGGGTAAGGCCACATACCCCTCCGGCATCTCTCCAGAGAGAGTGTACACATGATAGGAGTAGATCCTCCTACCATCCAATGGCAAGGCGCCGGCAGCCGGCCGGGTGCCAGGGTAACCCAAGGGAGGGTTAGAGTACACTCAAGAGGGGGAACCCCCTGTTGGACAAATCGCTGCCAGTGGCTACCCCCATAGAACGCTATGAAGGGTATGTGTACCAGAGCGGCCTGCTCAACAGGAGATCAAGATAGCCCTATCACTCCACCTAAGGGAGGAGTTGTAGGACTAGGGACAGATGTGTATAGGCAAGCCTATGTATGGGCTAGCCTACACCAAGGGATAGGTGGGGAGGGAGAAGTAGAGGGGTCTTCCATAGGGGAGGCTCTGTACAAGAACGGCCACCAAGGAAAGGGAGGACGCTCTCTAGCCTAGGGTAGGTAACCAGAATGAGAACGGTGCAAGAGTACCGTCTCAAACTATAAAAGTACAGAACTAGCCCCCCCCCCCCCCAAAGGCCTAACCTACATAAGGAGTGTTAATTCCCATGATAGGTAGGCTGAAAGACACATCCCAAGTTGCAGGGAAGGGTAAGTAACCTAACCATAAGCAACTGAGGAAGGACAGAGCCGTTCCTCTTTCTCGGTCGCAACCCTAAGGGGGGATCATTCCCTTAAGGTAGACAGAGAAGCAATAAATACTCTGATTGTGGACAAGATTCCCCTATATAGAAGGGGAAGCTTGGCCACGCAGAGGGAATGCCCGTAGGCAGCGGATGTAGGGAGCATATAGGGGTTCCTACATTTAGATTAGGTTAGAAAGGAACGCAATCAAATCGGTCCCCTGTATGGTCCCTGAAGGCGAAAAACACTTACATCACAGTTAACAGTATGATAAATAATGCCACTATCTTCATAACTTAACCTAGGATCACTGGAATATATCATGCATGAACACAAGTGCTAGGCAATCTGGCCTAGGGGCTAAGCTAGCAATTTAGTATGGGGTCAAGCGATGACCGGATAATAGAACGTTAAAACACGATATATGAAGTTCCTAGCTATGAAGACTAAATAACTAACAATATCAATTAGTTAAGAGGCCGGAAAAAGCTGTTCTGACTAGCTAAATAAGGCATGCAAGAGAACAGCGACGCCATAAAATGGCGTGTCCGGTAGCAGCACAGCTCCGCCACAAAACACGAAATATTACAAAAAGTATAAGTTACTTTACGGCTAGAGCTTATTTAAACAATACTGGGACCTGGTACTCAACTTTCCAGAAGAATGAATGAATGATTTAAAGTTTTCAGGCATCCTGACATCTAAGGTCATTGACGCCGGCTTTCCAGAAGAAGGCGAGGCTGAAGGTAGAGACATAACGGCGATGCAAGTCGATGAAAATCGCACAAGGGGAAATCCGTCTAAGCAAGGTAGCTACAAGCAGAAGGATGGGGACGGACGTGACGTCATTTAGCAATGGCACCCGTTTGTTTACGTTTCGAGTACCAAAAGTAGCCACGGACGAGTGTAACTGTGGAACAGCTCCCCAGTTATTCTCCACCTTTCCATATCGAAGTGTTAACTCTATATGGGGTGCAGATAGCTATGTGGCGTGTTAATACATGCGTCCCCTCATGATATACGATGTCTTAAAGGGAAACCTTTAGGATACTCGCACCCTGAAGTAAGAATTCTGTGATAACCTGTGGTTTAATTCTCTGGGAATATCCTTGTAGTTAAATATACCCAAGGAAGCTACCGAAGGAACCTTCCATCAGGACGTCATGGCTTGAGTCCAAAAATAATTATATTAAGACAAAGATGTTTCCCGAGAACTTCTGAAAGAAAACGGAATTAGCACAAAGAGAAAAAAAAATCTAGACGAGAATTCGAAGTTGAATATCGATTCCTTTAATGAAGGAAAATGAAAATTTGCAAATAACTCACCCCAGCAATAATGGACAATCGACTGATGACATAAAACACATCACTGCAAAAAACTGAATGAATAAAGAAATGTACTTAGCTTCTGTATGTATGGGCGAAGATCGATGACATCATTTCCTCTCTCTCTTTGGTTTTGCAAGAGTATAGCTGGGTGATGAATGTTTCGACTTGATTTCCCGTCGTGCGTTGTTGAATGTTTTTCTTCTGGATGTGATTCTTGAATGTTTTTTCAGTAAACGTTGATATAGTTGAAGGACATTCCTTCGTCTTCTGATTGTGGACAAGATTCCCCTATATAGAAGGGGAAGCTTGGCCACGCAGAGGGAATGCCCGTAGGCAGCGGATGTAGGGAGCATATAGGGGTTCCTACATTTAGATTAGGTTAGAAAGGAACGCAATCAAATCGGTCCCCTGTATGGTCCCTGAAGGCGAAAAACACTTACATCACAGTTAACAGTATGATAAATAATGCCACTATCTTCATAACTTAACCTAGGATCACTGGAATATATCATGCATGAACACAAGTGCTAGGCAATCTGGCCTAGGGGCTAAGCTAGCAATTTAGTATGGGGTCAAGCGATGACCGGATAATAGAACGTTAAAACACGATATATGAAGTTCCTAGCTATGAAGACTAAATAACTAACAATATCAATTAGTTAAGAGGCCGGAAAAAGCTGTTCTGACTAGCTAAATAAGGCATGCAAGAGAACAGCGACGCCATAAAATGGCGTGTCCGGTAGCAGCACAGCTCCGCCACAAAACACGAAATATTACAAAAAGTATAAGTTACTTTACGGCTAGAGCTTATTTAAACAATACTGGGACCTGGTACTCAACTTTCCAGAAGAATGAATGAATGATTTAAAGTTTTCAGGCATCCTGACATCTAAGGTCATTGACGCCGGCTTTCCAGAAGAAGGCGAGGCTGAAGGTAGAGACATAACGGCGATGCAAGTCGATGAAAATCGCACAAGGGGAAATCCGTCTAAGCAAGGTAGCTACAAGCAGAAGGATGGGGACGGACGTGACGTCATTTAGCAATGGCACCCGTTTGTTTACGTTTCGAGTACCAAAAGTAGCCACGGACGAGTGTAACTGTGGAACAGCTCCCCAGTTATTCTCCACCTTTCCATATCGAAGTGTTAACTCTATATGGGGTGCAGATAGCTATGTGGCGTGTTAATACATGCGTCCCCTCATGATATACGATGTCTTAAAGGGAAACCTTTAGGATACTCGCACCCTGAAGTAAGAATTCTGTGATAACCTGTGGTTTAATTCTCTGGGAATATCCTTGTAGTTAAATATACCCAAGGAAGCTACCGAAGGAACCTTCCATCAGGACGTCATGGCTTGAGTCCAAAAATAATTATATTAAGACAAAGATGTTTCCCGAGAACTTCTGAAAGAAAACGGAATTAGCACAAAGAGAAAAAAAAATCTAGACGAGAATTCGAAGTTGAATATCGATTCCTTTAATGAAGGAAAATGAAAATTTGCAAATAACTCACCCCAGCAATAATGGACAATCGACTGATGACATAAAACACATCACTGCAAAAAACTGAATGAATAAAGAAATGTACTTAGCTTCTGTATGTATGGGCGAAGATCGATGACATCATTTCCTCTCTCTCTTTGGTTTTGCAAGAGTATAGCTGGGTGATGAATGTTTCGACTTGATTTCCCGTCGTGCGTTGTTGAATGTTTTTCTTCTGGATGTGATTCTTGAATGTTTTTTCAGTAAACGTTGATATAGTTGAAGGACATTCCTTCGTCTTCTTAAAATGTTTTAATGATGTATGTTGATTGAAGATCCAGTTCCTCAGTTTATATATGATTTATAGTTGATATTCGATAAGTTCATTACTTCGGTAAACGTAGATACTTCGTCCTAATTGTAGATTCATTACTGTTGTAACTACTAATTATTACAGTTGTAGTCTCTGGTTGTTATAGTTGTAATTTCAGGTTGTTAAAGTTGTAATCGCTGCCACCAATTGTTGGTGTGAGAATGTCATACGCACACATTCGTTGTTCTGTCTCATATCTCTTCAATGTGATATAGAATTATTTAGTTGTAGGTTACTTCTTGAAATGAGTCAATGTTAAATTAACTTTAAACAAATTTATTGTTAACTTCACCACTGGAGTATGGATGGTTTGGTCGGAAGATCATTCCGTATGAAAAGATAAGTAGAACTGGTTTAACATAGGTTTGCGTTGATAACGTGGCATTAGTTATCTCAGCATTTATTACAAATATGATCACATTGGATTATAATCGGAAGCCATCTGGTTCCGGTGTAGAGATCAAAAGGTCAACTGTTTCTCATGGGATGCTTGTGACATGTTGACAATACATAAATAAATGTTACCTATGCAATGATTTAGCTTGGTCTTACTTTCGCATCCTGTTATGGCTGTCGTTCACACTCCAACTCTCCTACGATCCCTTGGGTCATGGGTTTATCAATGTATTATCATTACATATGCTATCTTCATATGGTAAAATGGAATAGTTTAAAAACAACGTAGGAATCTCTTCCATTCTTCTCAGTCCACAGAAACATATGACTTTAGTTTTTTTCTGGAGAAAATTTGAACCCTCTAGCACTTGCCCAAGATGTAGCAGTATTAATAGCAGTCTGCATTTTATGACATGCTTCAACAGCTGATGATTTACTACACACTACTGCATAGTCATCAGCAAAAACCAGACCATGCACCCCAACAGGAACTTGTTCCAGTGGACCGTTAATAACTACATTGAAAAGTGTTGGACTATGAACGCTTCCCTGAGTCAATCCTTCTTCTTGAGGATAAGCTGATGAAATAAGCAAGTGAATTTTCACTTTTAAGTACCTATCAGACAAAAATCTTGAATACAATAAAACATATTACCCACAATACCCCCAATCAACGAGTTGCTTAAGGATACCCCCTCGCCAGGTAGTATTGTAGGCCTTTTCTAGGTCAAAGAACACTGCAATGGTCTGGTTTTGCATGGCAAAGGCATTCTGGACTTCTCGAGTGAGGCACATCAAAGGATCATTGATATTTCTATTTTTCCTAAAACCAAACTGTCTGTTCGATAAAAGATTCTTTGATTCCAAATGCCACACTAGTCGAATATTGACCATTCTCTCACAAATCTTGCCGAAACAACTAGTAAGAGCAATTGGCCTATAATTTTTTGGGAGGTACGAATCCTTTAATGGTTTTATAATAGGAACTATTTTCAATATTTTCCAGGACTTAGGGGAAGTTCCCGAAGTCCAAAAACTACTTAAAATATCTAAAAGAAATAGTTTTGTACTTTTTGTTAGATTAAAATTCATGGAGTATAAAATATCATCTTCCCCAGGAGATGTTGGGGAAGACAATGAAATTGCATTATCCAATTCTTCCATGGTAAAAGGAAGATTGTAAGACTCAAAATTTGTACTAACAGGAGGAGCAACCGTAGTACTGTTTCTTATATCCCTGAATGCTGCAGGATAGTGTAGGGCACTAGATATATTCGAAAAATGCCTACCAAACTCTTCGGCTACTTCTCCAGGATCAGATATAAAGAGACCATCAATTTTCAATATAGGCAAGGGAGATGGACAAAATTTGCCCTTGCAACTTTCGGATTCTATTCCAAACTAATGAGAGAGGGGAATTATATTTCAATTTGCTTATGTATTTAATAAATGATTCTCTCCTAGCCTGCTTAAAAGTTTTCTTTTGATTAGCAAGAGCTCTTCTGTATGTTATTTTATTGGCTAAACAAGGTTATCTATGATATCTCTTGTAGCAAGTTCCTGCTATCTTCTGCATCAAAGCAGAGGCATCATTCCTCCAAGGAACTACAGGTCGTTGAGGTTTACCTGATGTTTGAGGTATGGAGAGCATGACCCCACACAACAATATGCTAACTAAATACTCGTATGCTTGTATTGAACTCTGGAATTCACTTTTCTTTCAATAAATTTCAGTGGATTTATTAAATAATCCCTAGTCAGCTTTCCCCACCTTCCATTTGGGTAAACATGGAGATGGTATATTTTTTACATACTTCAAGTGAATGGGCCAATGATCACTGCCATGATCATTTTGGTCTACTGTCCATTGGTAATCTAACTTCAAAGATGAAGAGCAAATAGTGAGGTCTATGGCTGAATCAGAACTGTGGTAAACATCATGTCTTGTAGGCAAACCATCGTTCATTAAAGTGATGTCATTCATGTCAAGTATTTGTTCTACTATCAAACCCCCATCGATTACAACGTTGCTCTGCCCATAGGGTGTGTTTGGCATTAAAGTCCCCCATCAATATGAAGGGTTGAGGAAGTTGGTTTATTAAGAACTGCAAGTCATTTAATTCTAGATGACGAGGATTACCATGTGCATCCTAAAGTCTATTTTCTAATGTTGGATCAAGGTAAAGTTAACAAATAGATATCCATTTGTCAAAAAAAATTTGAATTGCACAAGCTTGCAACACAGAATTCAGGCGAACAACTCTTTGATTAAGATACTTGTGAATTATTATGCTTGTGCCTCCCTGAGCATGAGCACCTATTAGGGGAGGAGACCTATAAAATGAAAAATTATAACCTAAACTGGGGGTAAGATCTCCCAATTAAGCTCCTGCATACAGATTGCAAATATATTATGTTCTTTAAACAGAACCCGAACTTGCTCACTATTTGAATTAAATCCACGGATGTTTCATTGCATGAGAGACATTATTTGGATTTCTTAAACGATTATTTTTGGGGGGCTCAGGCCATGTCGTCGTGATGGAAGTTCCTTCAAAGGTAGCTTCCTAGGTATATTTGACTACAGTGATATATCCCAGAGAATTTACCGAAGGTATCCAGAATTCTAACTCCTGGAGCGAATATCCCTTAAAATTTTACGAAGGGATATCGCGTAATATCAGAGGACGTATTCTTGACACATCTCATGGCTATCTACACCCCCAATAGAGCTTTCACTACGAGGGGAAAGAGAGGCAAGAATAGGGTGAGTCGTTCCAGAGACATCGCTCTCGATGAGTCACTAATGTACCGCAAATAGTGCGCCTGTCTGCCACCGCGAGGCGCCACCATCATTCTTTCGCTTGGAGCTTCAATAGACCGGTGATATCCCAGTTCTCTCACGCTATTTTGGAGTTTCTTGGAGTCTATGATGTCTTCCCCAGCCTCATCAGCCTTTGGAAAGTTAAGTAATATCTTTATCTTGTGTAAATGTAAGCTCTTGCCAGTTTTGCTTTTCGATCGAGATCGTAATTAACGTAATAGGAGCTGTTGCCAGCCTGATGGCGTCAGTGACGTGGTCGTTCTTCTGTTCATTTAGTTAGCCAGAACGACTTTTTCCCGGCATTTATATGCTTTAATAACTTTAGCTATTTAGATTTTTAGCTAGGGAGTCTTATATTATGTCTTTGTAGTCGTGAATTTGGCTATTCTGAACGAGCCTCACGAGTGCTAGGCTTCCTAGCCTAGACACCCTCACACTTCATGCATGATATAACCATCCTGGTAAAGTTGTATTGAAGCACAGGCAAATTTTTTACACTTGTTTGATATTACTTAATTATGCTTTCCTCTTCCGAGATAGTATACAGAGTTTCGGTGATCGATTCTCAATGCTCCTAAGCTACTAGCCTAGGGGCTTTAGTATACTTTCATACATGTCCCCATTGCTCTTGTATTGCCTTTTAAGGGGAGACTGACCCCTCCTACACCTTTTAAGTCGATACCAATCTCCTAGGAGATTTAAGAGCAATCTCCTTCCCTCTGATTAGCCTAGGCTATTCTCAGTTGTCTTTGCTGTGAACAGAGTTCTGACAAGGTTTTACTGAGACGTTCCATTTTCTTTCTTCTAACCACTGAGTCGGTTTTGAGTTTAGGACGGGACATCAGAGTATTAGTCTGTGTCAGGCATCTCCCTGTCTTGGTGAAATGACTTCCCAGGTCAGGTTAAGCTGCCCTTTCAGGAGGCTAGACCTCCCTAGGCCATATTTGGGAGTTTTGTATGACAATTCTCCCTTCCCTGGCCCAACAGACAGTCCTGTGCCAGTAGTCCCTAGACCGAAGAAAGGATTTCTTCATTGCCTAGGGTCTCTGGTACGAGATTTTGCTCTCCTGCGAGTCGGGGTCCTACGGACACCCTCTCCCTTGATTAACCCAACCTGGGGAAATGACTTCCCCTATCTGAGGTTACCTTTCGAGAACTGAATCCTCTAAGTTGGGAAGTGCCTTCGGACATTATCTTAACTATAGGACACCTACCCCTCCCCGCTATCCCTTTCGTGTTGAATGATCCAACACCCTCCTGGCCGTCGTTCTACATTGACCCTAGGATTCTTGTAGGACTGGCCTGAGGCTCCCCATCGGCCGCCAGCTAGGCCGGGTGCTGGCGGGTGTCCTTATTCTTTAGAGTGTTCATCAGCCCTCCCTTGGACTGCCTTCCATTATCCCTCATGACTGGGATATGGTTGGGTGGAAGCCCGAATTTAATTCCCCCTTCCACTTGAACCCTCATTCTGGATGCAGGCCGGCAAGGTTGAACCCTTGCCTTCCTCCATCCTTTCTTTCTCTCGTACTTTCATACTGGGCCAAAGATATTGGACATTCGGGTACCGACTGCCGGCCGCTGAGTAGCCGGCCGGCAGCCGGCCACCCAATCCTGGTCCTCTGCCGCCGACTGCCTTGGTTCCCCTTGATGGAAGGATCCTCGGCTGCTGGCCGGCAGAGCCGCCGCTGGCCGGCAGTATCACTCAGCCGGCAGATCCATGACACCACCGACAGCCGGCAGAGCCGCTGCTGCCGGCAGAGCCGCTGCTGCCGGCAGAGCCGCTGCTGCCAGCAGAGCTGACGGGAGCCGGCAGACACTACTGCCGGCCGGCAGTTCCGCCGCCGCCGGCAGCCAGCAGGGCTGTTGCCGGCCGGCAGAGCCCCCGCCACCGGCAGAACCGCCGGCAGCCGGCAGAGCCGTTGCCGGCGGCCTATCACACAATGTTATGAAGACAATACTTGCCTTCAATAGCCCAGTATAGTGCCGGCCTGCCCGGCAGATGCCAGCAGGCCCGGCAGGTGCCGGCAGGCCTGACAAGTCTGACAACTTGTTGCCAAACAGTCAGTGCTGTAGCCTAAAGTTTTTCCAACCTACAAGGTGCTTCATGGGCAGCCTATTGTGAGACCATCACATATAAGAGAGCGATTCTCTCTTCCTTTAATGGATATGATCCATTATTGTCCTTAATCCCCATTATTGAAACTGGAAGATTGTGTTAAGATACACTAATATCATAGGATATCATCTTCCCCTAAAGATTCTTAAGAATTCTGTTTTCAATATTGGAGGTCATAGCAATTGGCTGGACAGGAAACACATGTAGGTGTCTTTCCTACTTATAGCTTACCCTATCCAAGCTAATATAATATATTATGTATGTTGAAATTTGAGAATTTCACCGAATACTAATAGACTTTTCCTTTCTTTACAGGAGGAGCATCCCGAGTGCGGGAATAGTTTTTGCCGGGTCCGCAGTAAGAACTTCTGCGGTCACGACATGTGCAGGGCCCATGCTCGCTGCGCTGTCACCAAGGGGGCTCTCAATTATTGGGACCCGCAGGTATGTACCGTTTGTACTAACCTAGTAACTGAGGCTTTTGATGACCAAAAGTCAACTGAGTCAAGGGACGCAGCAAGGGAGAAGCTGCGTAAATGGGTTAGGGGTTTTCAAAAGAATACTTTCGGCCCATACCTTCCTAATGAAAGGATGAGGGCATGTCTGTTTCCTAGGGCATCTTCGGATGCGGTCATTCCCCAGGCTCAACCTGAGATTCCCCTTGTTCAGATTCCGATAGAATCTGAAGTTTCGGATGCCTTGGAGAACATCCAACTTGAGGACAACATGTCAGTTGTCTCAGAGGAGACGGAGAACAATCTCCTAGTGGAGGAGCTGGATCAGGCGGATGATGTTCCACCCGAACCACTACCGGAGAAAGCCGATACGATTTCGGAGTCATCGGCCATAGGAAATGAGCCAGTGCCTTCTACTTCCTCCACTGCGCCCCAACTGGATTTGATTACGAGTACTTTGCACTCGTTGCTGTCCATGGTGCAAGACATGCAACAGAAATCGACCGAGAAGGAGGCCACTTTTCGGACCGAAATCCATCAACTAGTTGCGGCACGTTTAGCTCCGAAGAAGCTGAACGTTAAGGATCTCCCTGCCTTCTCTGACGTTAACCCTTGGAGGTACGCAGAGCACATGCCCATGTCGGGCGGGAAGATCTTCCTCTCAGATAAACTGGATACTGTCCCAGTGGAGGATATTGAATTCTGGCCCAGCAAAGGGTCCTACCCGGACTGCTACATCCGTCTCAGGACGGAACCAGCGTCCAAAGAGGAGACAGAGCCCAAGGAAATGATTGTCCTTGAACTCTCTAAGGCTCAGGCCTTATTGACCACCACCTTAAAGGAGAGGGCCTTCACTTGCTCTAAGGTGCCGGCTCTCAGCAAAAAGCACCCGTCCTTCATTTCTGATCCTCAACATGCCTTCCCCTTTATGGATAAAGGGATCAAGGCAGCCTTAAAGGCAATTGAGGCAGGGAAACCGTGCCCTACACTCGAAGAGTGTAGACCCTTCTCCCTAGCCTTTCCATCAGATGATGCGGACTGGAAGGATGTCCACAACACCTTCACAGTCGGGAAGCTGGAGGCAGATATTGCCAGACGACAGTTCGGCGAAGACCTCCCCAAGCTGTCGGACTTTCTTCTGCGTAGAGAGCAGGAGACAAAAGAACGCTTAGCCGCTTCCTTGTCTCTACAGACTGGCCTGGAGACAATGGCAAGCATCCCAGATAAACCAGACATGTACATGGTCTTCGCCAAAGCCCATCTGGCGACGGTGACTAAAGACCTGTACAACTTTATTAAAGCCAGAAGGGTTTGTAGAGAGTTCGTGTTCGCCTCGGCTGCGGTGAGGCACGAACCCAGGAAGCTGATAGCTTCCAACATCTGGGGAAAAGACCTCTTCCCAAGTGAAGTGGTCAAAGAGGTCGTGGACAAAGCCGCCACTGAAAACAGGAACCTCCTTTCCAAGTGGGGCTTGTCCACCAAGAGGAAATCTTCAGCTGACGAGGGTCCCCAGCCGAAGAATAAATCAAAGCGACCTAGAGTGCCCTCTCGGCCTAAGCAGCAACAGCAGCTTCCCGTGGCCACGGTGCCCCAGACGGTGGCACAACCACCCACCACCTTTCAATTGGTGCCCCAAACCCTGACGACTCAGTCACCAGTGTTCACCCCAGTGTTTGAAAGGCAGTCTACGACCTTTCGGCCGAAGTCTCGAGGATCCTTTCGAGGCTCCTCCAGATGCCCCTCCAGAGGTAGGGGCAACAGGGGTGGACGTGGCCAAGGAGGTAAATCCTTCTCCCAGCACTCAAAGTGAGATGCTACCGGTAGGGGGAGACTCTTCTACTTCTGGGATCGTTGGACCTTCGATCCCTGGGCCCACAGCCTAATCAAGAACAGACTAGGGTGGAGTTGGAGCTCAACTCTACCAACCTTCCCTCAATTCTTCCAACACTCAACCCCCATATTGGAAGAATATGTTCAGGAACTCTTGAACAAAAGAGTCATATGGAAGGCGAAGTCCGTCAGATTCCAAGGAAGGCTATTTTGTGTTCCGAAGAAGGACTCGGAAAAGCTCAGAGTAATTCTGGACTTGTCACCACTCAACAAGTTCATAGTGAACTACAAGTTCAAAATGCTGACGCTTCAACACATCAGGACCCTGTTGCCCAAACGGGCATACACAGTCTCCATAGACATGACGGATGCGTACTGACACGTTCCGATCAGTCGTCAAGTTTCCCCCTACCTGGGATTCAAACTACAAAGAAGACAGTACGTCTTCAGAGCCATGCCCTTTGGACTAAACATAGCTCCAAGGGTATTCACCAAGCTTGTGAATGCAGTCATTCATCAAATACGCCTAAAAGGAATCCAGGTGGTAGCCTACCTGGACGACTGGCTGTTGTGGGCAGCATCCGAAGAAGAATGCAGGCAAGCCTCCATGGAAGTGATCCAGTTCCTGGAACACTTTGGATTCAAGATCAATCGGGAAAAATCCCGACTGTCTCCAGCTCAGAAGTTTCAGTGGCTGGGCATCCACTGGAACTTGCAGTCGCACTGCCTTTCCATTCCATCACAGAAACGGAAAGAGATAGCGGGATCTGTCAGAAGCCTTCTTTGATCCACAAGGATATCAAGAAGGCAACAGGAGAGAGTGTTGGGGTCTCTCCAGTTCGCCTCAGTGACAGATCCAGTATTGAGAGCACAATTAAAAGATGCATCAGGAGTCTGGAGAAAATACGCATCAAACGCTCGAAGAGATCTAAAAAGACCGACACCAAATCGTCTGCGATCCCTACTCAAGCCATGGTCGGAGGCCAAGAACCTAAAGAACAAGGTTCCCTTAGAACCACCTCCACCGTCAGTCACCGTTCACACGGATGCCTCAAAAGAAGGGTGGGGAGGTCACTCTCACCATCGGAAAGTCCAAGGAACCTGGTTTCCCCTCTTTAAAACCTTCCACATAAACTTCCTGGAAGCCATGGCAGTTTTTCTTTCCCTAAAGAAACTGAAACTCCGCTGCTAAATCCATATCCGTCTGGTTCTAGACAGCGAAGTCATAATGAGATGCCTAAATCGACAGGGCTCGAGATCGCCTCACATAAATCAAGTGATACTAGCCATCCTCTGCTTAGCGGAGAAGAAGGGATGGCACTTGTCAGCAGTCCACCTTCAAGGGTTCCGCAATGTGACAGCGGACGCTCTATCCAGAACCAAACCGATAGAGTCAGAATGGTCCCTAGACGCAAGATTGTTCTCCTTCATCTTACGCAAAGTCCTGGGACTGCAGATAGACCTCTTCGCACCGAGCGACAACAAGAAGCTACCCCGGTATGTAGCCCCGTACGAGGATTCTCTAGCGGAAGCGATGGATGCAATGTCCATAGATTGGAACAGATGGTCCAAGATCTACCTATTCCCTCCAACCAACCTTCTGCTGAAAGTCCTCAACAAGCTGAGATCCTTTCGGGGGACGGCAGCAATAGTGGCCCACAAGTGGCCCAACAGCGCTTGGTTTACCCTGGTAACGGAACTACACCTGAAACTGATCCCGTTGCCGGACCCAGTTCTGACTCAGCAGGTGCAGAAATTGACTGTCTCAGCTTCATCAGTGAAAACCCAGAACCTTCATCTCATGATTTTCTCGCCTTAGCGGTCAAGAAACGGTTTGGGATTTCTAGGGACAGTATGAACTTCCTAGAAGAGTACAAGTCAAAGTCAAAAAGAAGACAATATGAGTCTCCCTGGAAAAAATGGGTGGCCTTTGTCAAGGTGAAGAAACCTAAGGAGATTTATACGGACTTCTGTTTGTCCTTCATCCATCTTCAAGAACAAGGTTAAGCAGCCAATAAGATTACTACATGTAAATCCACCCTGGCCAGACAATACTTTATGCCTTCCAGGTAGACTTTTCCAACGAAATCTTTAACAAGATTCCTAAAGCCTGCGCAAAACTTCGGCCCGCAGCTCCTTCTAAGCCCATTTCATGGTCTTTGGACAAAGTTCTTCATTTAGTATCAACCCTGAATAATGAGGATTGCTCGCTGAAAGACTTGACTCAGAAGGTGATATTCTTGTTTGCACTAGCCTCGGGAGCCAGAGTTAGCAAAATAGTGGCCCTCTCGAGGGATGATGGCCACATTCAGTTCACAGACAATGGAGATCTGAACCTCTTTCCGGACCCGACGTTTCTCGCCAAGAACGAGCTACCCACTAAACGGTGGGGTCCCTGGAGAATCTTCCCTCTGAAGGAAGAAGCATCCCTCTGCCCAGTGGAATGCCTAAAGGTCTATCTTCGTAGAACTTCAGACTTTAAGGGAGGTCAGCTTTTTAGGGGAGAGACTTCTGGTTCGACGTTATCCTTGAAACAGATTAGGGCGAAAATCACCTACTTCATTCACAGAGCGGATCCAGACAGTACACCCGCAGGTCATGATCCGAGGAAGGTTGCCTCGTCTCTGAATTTCTTCCAAACAATGTCGTTTGAAAGTCTTCGTGCTTATACTGGATGGAAGTCCTTGAGGGTCTTCTTCAAGCACTATGGGAAGCAATTACAAGAAATTAAGTTTCATGTGGTGGCGGCGGGCAGTGTGATAAAACCCGCTGCTTGATTACTGCGAAGAACAGTGCACTATTAGGGACTTATAGTGAAGGGTGTACACGATAGACTCATAAGACATATCGTGTTGAGTTTTTTGTTTAAGTGATAACACTATAGACTGTTCTCCCTACACAGGTGACATTAAGCATAATAATCTGACACAAGTGCCAGGCATTCTTATATGCACAGTATTTTAGTAACAACAGATTATAGAATGAAACTGCATGTTTCCCTTGAGTGGCTAATGTTTTCCTTTTCAGGCAAACCCCTTTTTTATCCTGTTATTACTGTTTATGCTTGTATGTAGAATTATTCAACATACATTGTAATTGTTCACAACCATGATTTCTATTTTTGTGATAAACAATAGAACGAATATTTACGTCTCCTTCGCCCTAAATATTTATTCAAATAGTCATTTAAACATTTATTTAAATGCATAAGTCAGAGCATCCTTGACTCTTTTGATAATTAAGTCAATACTAGAACTAAGATTCATGGTGTTCCAGGCAAACAGGTAAGACCTTGTTGTATTAGACTGTTCATTTTACTTTTTAAAGTGTTCCTACACATATATAAACCTGTCCGTCTCGTCACAGACCCGGGAGCTACAGTAATCTGCCCAAGCCAATTCTATCCTAGTACAAGCTATGCTTTACGTATATGTTGACACTAATATACAAACTGTTTGCTAGATTGTTCCCTGAACTCACAATCCTCGGGTTTTTTCCTCGAGTCTACCCAGACTCTTCCCTGTAGGGGGCAGGAAGCACTGACATATTTTATGATCAGCTGATTGATGTATAATGGTAACATCAAGTGTCTCTAGGTCTAAAGACCGAAGAGGAAAGATTTAGCTCGAGATGAACGGCACTATTGGAAATCCACAGATACATTAATGCTCTGGTACACTTCCATCACGACGACATGGCCTGAGCCCAAAAAACGGATTTTGAGCGTAGCGAAAAATCTATTTTTGGGTGAGGTAGCCATGTCGTCCTGATGGACCCACCCTCTTTTGGGACAAAAGGATAATGAATCCCTCCCTATAGTACTGTATCTGCATCACCTACAAAGCTACAAAGAATGACGGTGGCGCCTCGGGTGGCAGACAGGCACACTATTTGCGGTACAGTAGTGACTCGTCGAGAGTGATGTCTCTGGAACGACTCACCCTATTCATGCCTCTTTCCCCTCGTAGTGAAACCTCTATTGGGGGTGTAGATAGCCATGAGACGTGTCAAGAATACGTCCTCTGATATCCCTTCGTAAAATCTTTAGGGATATTCGCTCCAGGAGTTAGAATTCTGGATACCTTTGGTAAATTCTCTGGGATATATCACTGTAGTCAAATATACCTAGAAAGCTACCTTTGAAGGAACTTCCATCAGGACGACATGGCTACCTCACCCAAAAATAGATTTTTCGCTACGCTCAAAATCCATTTTCTAATTTGGGAATCTGAGACCTAGAAAGAGAGGGCTTGCCAGCCATACTTTCAATACTTATTGATCTATATAGTGCAAACGATTTTTTTGCCCTTTGTTTTATTTTTAGTTCTACTATCCTGATCCTGAGAACGTGAAGGTGAAGGGGGAGGAAGGGACCTCTTTTGTCTAACAGATTGTGCCTCCATTTCCTCACCGTTATTGGATCGATGAACTGTTAAGACAAGTAACGGTACAATTTGGTATGAAGAGTTCTCAATATCTGGCATTAAGAACTCATCAAGATCTTTAATCGATCCGGTCACAGATGCCGGGGTTATGAGAGCCTCACTAGAAGAGGGTTTGTGAGTCCCACCGGAGGGGGCAGAAGAAATCCCACCAGAGTGGGCAGGAGAGGCCCCACCAGAAGGGGCAGGAGGAGCCCCACCAAAGGGGGCAGGAAGAGCCCCCCCAGAGGGGGGCGATGGAGACCCACAAGTGGGGGGAGGAGGAGCCCCACCAGAAGGACCCAGAGAAGTCCCACCAGAGGGTGCCGGGGGATCCCCACCACGGGGGGCCAGAGGAGCCACAACACGGGGGGCCAGAGGAGCTCGACTAGAGAAGTCAACAGAACTCTTCATTGCATCTGTATAAGATTTTATCACTAATAGCTTCTTTGCATGTCCAACACTGATGTGTTCTGTAATAGATTCCAGCAATGCCTCTTGCTCTTTCTTCAATACAGGGCATTCTTTATCATGAGCCCGATGGTCCCCCTTGCAGTTCACACATACTACAGGTGGTGAACACTCCCCATGTTCAGGTTGGGCACACGATCCACAGACCTTATTCCTAGTACAAATACGGGAGGCGTGCCCAAAACCAAAACAATTAAAACACTGAAGTACTCTCTGTCTATATGGAAGAACTCTAACAATTTCACTGTCAAAAGCAATGTCTGGAGGCAAATAAGAATTCACAAAATTTGAAATAATCATTGATGAATGGGGCACTTTAAATACCTTCCAAATCACATCTGGACATTTCCAAAATCTTGCTCTCATCCAGCTCATATATATCTTTATTAAAGATAGCCCCTTTTGCATAGCTGAAGTTGTAGTGAGGTTTTATTTGTTTTATTATTCCATCAGGATCAAGCCTAAGATTGAGAAGCATTACTGCTTGTTCGTCCGATTTGGTATTCACCAGAAAACTGTTACGTCCAAAACGAGATATCTCTGGTCTGTTTACAATGCCAATTTTTTGGTTTACTAACCTATTCACCTTGAAGAGGTTGCCTCTCTCACTTTGTGTGGTAATAATTAACCACTTAGCTGGATTTGGCGATCTAGATATTTTAGTTATTTTAAGATCTTCAGGTTCATTATGAGGTCTATAGACATCTAGATACCTTGGTACATCTTCTGCCCTTGAAAGCTTAACGATCATAGTAACTGAATTAAATTCCTTGTATGCTCTATGAGCTTCTGTCACTTTATCAAAGATGATTCAGTTTTCAAAGAATTTATTATCATTGCCAAGTCTATTCCTGATTTCGATTATTAATCCAAATTTTGAAAACTCCTTGTGAATATCATAAAAATTCCAGTCCAAAGGCACTGGTTTAACTAACAGGATTACTGTTTTTATAAGTTCCTCATATGGTTCCATAGTAACAATGGAGCTCTTAGAATTATTTATTGCCAAAATCGGAGAGGAAGCAGATTGGCCGTCAACGGGTTTTGGAGGGGTCGCCATAATAATGAGAAGACTCATTTCATCTGGATATTCCCCCCACCCACCAAGGAGCCACACTTAGAGGACGGGGTCATCCCTCAAATTAGGGATGCCCTAGGGGCAATATCCAGATATTTGTAATATATACATTTATAAACCCATGACCCAAGGGATCATTGGAGAGTTGGGAGTGTGACGACAGCCATAACAGGATGTGAAAATAGACTATGCTAAAGCAATGCTTGGAAAGCATTGCATGGGTAAACATATATGTATGTCTTGTAAACATGTCACAACGCCTCCCGTGAGAAACAGTTGACCTATTGATCCCTACCGGAATCACCTGACTTCCGGTCATAAGGCTACGTGATCATTTCTCTTTGTATTTGTAATAAACGCTGAGATAACTAATGTCACGTTATCGACGCGAGCTTATTGCAAAGCATTTCTACTCATCTTTTCATACGGAATGGTCATCCGACCAAACCATCCATACTCCAGTGATGGAGGTATCAATAAATTGTTTAAAGTTAACCTAAAACTTTGACTTATTCTAAGATGTAACCTACAAGTCTGATATTTCTATACCACATTGAAGAGACATAAGATGGAACCACATTGTGTACGTATAACATTTGCACATTAACAATTGGTGGCAGCGATTACAACTATAACAACCAGCGATTACAACTATAACAACCAGCGGTTACAACTGTAATAATTAGCAGTTACAACAGTAATAAATCTACAATTACAACGAAGTATCTACGTCTACCGAAGTAATGAACTCATCAAATATCAGCTATAAATCAGATATAAACTGAGGAACCAGGATCTTCAATCAACAAGCATCAGTAAACATCCTAAGAATACGAAGAAATGTCCTTCATCGAGACAAATTCTAGTATCAATATCAACGTTTAATGAACGACTTTCATCACAAACGTTCAAGAATCACATCGGGAAGTGAAACATTCATCGAATAAACAACGCACGACGAGAAACCAAGTCGAAGGTCATCACGCCAGCTAAACTCTTCCTAAACGAGAGAGAGAAAGAGGACGTGACGTCATTGGATCAAAACATTCTTCGCGCATATATACTAAAGCCAAGTACATCCTTTATTCATTCAGGTTTTTTCAGTGAAGTGTTTTATGTCACGAGTCGATCGTCCATTATTGCTGGGGTGAGTTATGTGTAATCTTAATCTTCCTTCATTAAAGGAATCCATATTCAACTATGAATTCTTGTCTGCTGAATTTTTTCTCTCTTTGTGCTAATTCCGTTTTCTTTCAGAAGTTCTCGGGAAATATCTTTGTCACATTAACTGTCTTAATATCATCATTTTGGGGGACTTTATTATAATCTGCAACATATCTTTATTGTATAGTGCATATGCGTTTACGCAGTGGACGTGTGTATTCATATAGATATTTTGATAGGATCGCAAGGAATCGTAGTGATAGAAAAAAAAGTAAAGTTAACATGACGCCACCTGTGAATCCCAGCAACCCCACTCCCGGACCCAGTAACCCCACTCCCGTACCCAGTAACTCTAGTCCTGTTGTTACAGTGAGTGCAAGGTCAGCTATTCTTCCTTTTCAAGGTCGGGTCAATGGGTTCCTGCCTCAGAATATCGAGTCATGGATCTCGTCAGTAGATGCTCATTTAAACGCAAAACACATCACAGACCCATCTGTACAATTACAAGAAGCTAAAAATTTCATAGACTTTGCTAAAGGAGATGCGAGCGTGTATCTTAGAGGAATCTCTTTCCAAGAGGCAGTTACATGGGACGATTTCAAAGTTAAGCTACGTGCAATATATGGCGGTGAGGAAGCTTTAGACGTAGTTTTGACATTAAGAAATACACTTAATCAAGCCTCTATGACTCAGCTTAATGTTATAGAACGGGCGGCTATCATTGCCGACCGGCTGAATGAATATCAGGATATTTCAAGTAATTCCACATGGGTTACAGGAGATAACATCGCTGTGAAAGATTTCTTACGGCTAATGTATTCAACTTGCATGAAAATTATGTTGCCTGAGGCTTTAGTGCAGTGTTTTGATAAAAAGCTAATGACCGAAAGTACGGAATTAGATGTATATAAACAGATAAAGAAACACATGTCTAAGTGTACTGACCTTGATCCCTTGCTTACTCAAGTTTTTGCAAAATATGAAACTAAGCCACAACAAGTAAACGTAGTTAATAATAATCAAGCTGCAGGGATGACTTGTTACAGTTACAAACGTCAAGGTCACTTGATGGCAGACTGTAGGACGCGATTTTGTTCGATTCATAATAGTTCAACCCATTCATATAATCGATGCTTCTCGCATAATCAACAGCAGAATCCTAGAAACACGCAGACAGTTAACTATAGAAATAAAAAGAAAAATCCTCAGTTTAATAAAAAGAAACAGGCGAATGGCAATGTAGTTCAAAATCTAAAACAAACAAATAGTGCTTCAAGTAACTCTGTTCCTGGGCCGTCTAGCCAGAACTCGCAAGGTCAGACGAATTTTCAGAATGCGCAAAGCAAAGCAAATACCACGTAGTTAACTCCAATGGGGGAGAGAGTGATGTTGGGTCATTCATATCAACATGTTTTGTATCAAATAATCCATTTAATAATTTATCAGATCATTGTGAGGCAATAGATTTTCCTATGAAACACACGGCCGAATCAAATAAATCAGTGCAGGTTCCCGTAGAATTGCAACAAATTCAAGCAATAATAAGCCAAAATGAGTTACGACTAACATTATGTGCTGTAAATTTAGAACACCGATCCTTCACATTGTTTTTTGACTCTGGTAGTTCACGTAATATCATGGATTTGAGGACTCATCACTTGTTATTTTCGAACTTCCCAATAGAGAAGTAAGGCTCTCGGGTATAGGAAATAATGAATTGAATGTAATAGGAGTAACTCATGTTCAGTGCAAGGTCAGTAAGCGCACATTTGCCGATACCTTTATCGTTGTACAAAACATTGATATGTATCCAGCTGTAATTATAGGATACCCGTCTATGGGCACTCAAAACATTACCTTAGCCCCTGCCAAACACGGCGTATATATCAAAGGAAAATTCTATAAGTCTCCTAATACCTTAAAATCAGTTTTGGATAAAAAGGAGACGACAAATAAAAGAGTAACGTACGTTGAAGAACCAATCACTTGTCTCATGAATAAAGAGATAATATACGTGACGCAACAGAATTGTCGTTCACCCGTATTATCATCTTACACGCAATCTATCAAGCCGAACGTAACTTTGAATATATTAGTGCGAGTAAAGAAAACTTTGCCGGGATCTGAAATATTAATCCTTTCCGACACTGAAAACTAACAGATTGTCCGTCACACAAGCTATTTATACAGTCGGCTCACAACAACAATGTAATATTGAAGTATGTAATCATTTGAAAACCACTTTAGTAATTCACAAAAATCAACATATCTTGGATGTGGAAGTTTATAAACATCACATTCTTACCGTCGCTGAGATCAATCACGCTCAATCAGTTGCGGATGAATCCCTTTTGCAATCTTAAAAAAAAAATCAATAAAGACATTCAAGAAGAGGAAATTCAGCAGAATTTTGTTTGACTGTTAACTAAATATCATGATGTTTTCTCCACTACGGATGGATCCTTAGGTAAAACAGATGTCATAGAACACCAAAAAAGGTTAGAAGACATGCAGAAAATTATCTATGTACCCTCGTACAGACTCCCCATGAAATTCCAGAATGCAATAAATGATGTAGGTAAAATGGTAGAAGAAGGAGTCATTAGGAAATCGAACAGCCCTTATAATTTTCCATTAATAGTTGTAGCGAAAAAAGATCGAACATGGCGTATCTGTGTAGACTTCCGTCGCTTATATGAGGAAACGATCCCTGATCAATTCCCAGTGCCATGTACTGACAATATTTTATCTTTGCTAGGTCAGAACAAATATTTTACCAGTTTGGACTTACTTAAAGGCTTTCACCAGATACCATTTGAAGAAGATAGTATCCCATACACTGCCTTCAGCACAGCCAGGGGACATTATGAATTTTTGCGTATGGCTTTTGGTTTACGTTGTGCTCCCATAACATTTACTAGAATGATTGACATAGTGTTTGGAGACTTGTTAGGGGACATATTGCATGCCTATATGGACGACCTTGTAATCTTTTCTAATACCATTGAAGAACATCTATGTAAACTGGAGCTAGTGCTACAGAGACTAAGACAGCATAATTTAAGGGTAAAGATTAGTAAGTGTAAATTCTTCAAAACGGAATTAGTCTATTTAGGTTTTACGGTGTCTAGTCAAGGTCTTAAAGTGGTCCACGATAAGGTGTCGGCTATCCGTAACTTTCCGATACCTACTAATGTCAAGGGAATACAGCAATTTCTGGGGTGTAGTGGGTATTACAGGCGTCTTATACGCAATTATTCAATAATAGCCGCTCCCATAACTGATCTTATGAAGAAGGCCGTAGATTTCATATGGTTTGAGCAGCATCAACAGGTGTTTGATACCTTGAAAGATGAACTCTGTAGTTCTCCTATCTTAAAATTTCCTTACTTTGGTAAGGAATTCTTCATTGCAACAGATGCCTCAGACCTAGGAGTAGGTGGGGTATTGCTTCAGCAATATGACAAACAGCTTTTACCGATAGCTTTTTATTCACGTAAACTGAGACCTTCCGAAAGTAAATATGCAGTAATAGACAAGGAAGGGCTAGCTATTGTTAATTCACTAGTGCATTTTAAGTTCATATTACAGTGGAACCTCTACATACGATTGTCCTAACATACGAATTTTCCAACATACGAAGTAAAATTCGACCAAATTTCTGTCTCAACATACGAAGTGTTGCTCCAACATGCGAAGTAAACAATACGCTTACCTGTGGAATTTTCTCGAAAGCGTCCAGCGTCGTTTGTTGTTGACGCCGCTAGACGGCAGCACATCGGAGGGACGCCAATTGAGCGTCACCTTAATCATTCCTCTCATCGCGTGCGCATTGTGTGGTTGTCCTCTATTCGCTGAGTTTTAACAGTTTTTTATCTTGCCTTTTCACGTGTTGTTTTCTGTGTTCTGTAATCATGGGTCCTAAAAAGCTTAGTTTCGGTCCAGGAAGTAGTAGCAGTGGTGAGAAAAAGAGGAAGTCTATGCTTTCATTAGAATTAAAGCAGGAAATAATAGAAAAGCATGAGCGAGGTGTACGTGTTAGCGATCTGGCTAAACAATATGGCCAGAATATGTCTACGATCTCGACGATCATAAAACAGAAGTCAGCCATTAAAGCAGTGAAACCTTCGAAGGGATCACGATTATTTCTAAACGTCGTAACCCTACTCTGGAAGAGATGGAACGCCTTTTGTTGATCTGGATAAAGGACAAGGAGATTGTTGGCGATACAATAGCGGAAACGATCAGTTGTGAGAAGGCCAGCGCTATCTACAGTGACTTGAAGGCGGCGCGCTGTCGGGGTGACGCGGGGGAGAGTTCAGCCGATCCTACGACGGAGGAATTCAAGGTGTCTCGAGGTTGGTTCGAGAAATTTAGGAAACGGACCGGGATTCATTCAGTTGTTCGTCATGGAGAAGCTTCGAGTTCGGACACCAAGGCTGCTAAAGACTTTTTTAAAAAGTTTGAAAGCATCGTGGCGGAGGAAAGTTACGTAGAGCAGCAGGTGTTCAACTGTGATGAAACCTGTCTGTTTTGGAAAAAGATGCCTAGTCGAACGTACATTACCGCCGAAGAGAAGAAAATGCCTGGACATAAGCCAATGAAGGATCGGTTGACTCTTGCGCTTTGTGCCAACGCCAGCGGGGACTGCAAAATAAAGCCATTATTGGTTTACCATTCCGAAAACACTAGGGCATTTAAAGCACATAGAATTAATAAAGACCTGCTACATGTTCTATGGCGTTCTAATTCTAAGGCTTGGGTTACTAGGCATATCTTTGTGGAATGGGTAAACGTAGTTTTCGGCCCTGCTGTCAAGAAGTATCTTCAGGAGAGGAATTTGCCTTTGAAGTGCTTGCTTTGTTTGGACAATGCACCCGCTCACCCGCCCGGACTCGAAGATGATATCATCGACGAATACAAATTCATCAAGGTGTTGTATCTTCTACCGAATACCACCCCTATCCTCCAGCCTATGGACCAGCAAGTCATCTCTAATTTCAAAAAGCTCTACAGCAAGCACTTCTTTAAGCAGTACTTTAATGTCACGCAAAGCACCAACTTAGCATTGCGTGAATTTTGGAGGAGCCACTTTAATTTCGTGCACTGCTTAAAGATCATTGATCAGACTTGGGAGGGAGTAACTCGTCGGACCATGAATTCCGCTTGGAAGAAGCTTTGGCCTGATGCTGTTGCTCCCAGAGATTTCGAAGGTTTTGGCCCCGAGAATGAACCTGTGCTTGCCGCCGAGGAAGACGTCGATGAGATTGTATCCCTTGGCTAGTCCAATGGTCTGGAGGTGGATGAAGATGACATCACCGAACTCGTCGATGAGCATCACGAAGAGCTCACCACCGAGGAACTCAAGGAGCTGAAAGCCATGCAGCATGATGAGTTCCAAGCGCAGTTGAGTGAGTCGGAGGAGATCGAGGAGGTAGGCGAAATCTTAGGTACGGCGGAAATAAAACAGTTGTTGGCATATCATCAACACGTTGATTTCATCGACAAGCATCACCCACAGAAACTTCAGGTTTGCCGTGTTGTTACGCAGTTCGATGATGTTTGCTTAACGCGTTTTAAAAAAATCCTCAAAAGCCGTACAAAGCAACTTTCACTCGATAGTTTCTTTGAAAAATCTTTAAAACGGTCTAGTGATCATGATGAAAAGAAAGAAAGTGAAGCAAAGAAAAGGAAGACCGAATCGAGTGAAAGTGATGAAAATTAAAAATAAAAGAAAAAATGTAAAAAAAATATAAAATTATAAAAATGAAAAAAAAAATAAGCTAAGTTAAGTTAAAGTTCACGTAGTAGTGTAAGTTAGTGTAAGTTATCGTACAGGTTATCGTACAAAGTCACCGTCCCTACCTCCTCGCTGATCTTCCATCTCCTCCTGGGTAGAAGTCCCTACACCTGCGCTGGCCTGTCGCTAAGGTAAAGTGTTACATTACAACCCGTTTTTCATTATTATTTTTATTTTTTTGGTTTGTAATATGTATTTATTATACAGGTATTGTATTAATGTATTGTGTAATTATGTGTAGCATTTATTAAGGATTTAGTATGGGTTTTTAGGAGGAGGAACGAATTAAATAAATTACCATGTATTCTCATGGGAATATTTGCTCCAAGATACGATCGTTTTAACATACGAAGCAGTTTCTGGAACGAATTAAGATCGTATGTAGAGGTATCACTGTATACGGTTATCCCATCAAGGTTCTTACTGATCATAAGCCCTAACCGACTTCTTTAAAGGCTTTAGTCACAGCCCCAAATGAACTCTGTGGCATTTGATCATCCAAGACTTTGGCGCGAGGATCGGGTATTTACCTGGGAAACCAAATATCATTGCTGATGCATTATCACGCAACCCCGTATCATCTTGTACGGAGCAATTAGCTGAATTAATAGATATGTCAACATCCATGCCTATTGTTAAAACTGTATCTGAACAGGAAGATCTGGGCTGGAGCGCTGAACTAATAGAGACTGAACAAAGAAAAGATCAGCAATTAGAAAAAATCATAAATGCTTAGAATGGAAATCCTAAGGAAAAGGAATATATAAAGTATACGCCGCAGAATTATATAATCAAAGATAATATTCTGTGTATATCCGTGACAAGGAAAACTCGCAATACACCACAGGTGACTAACGACCAGGTAGTGGTACCAATCTCACTTATACACACTGTCCTAAATCGGTTGCATGCAAATCCATTGCATGGCCACCCAGAGTTCTCCATAATGTCACAGAAAGCCAAATCATTGTTTTATTGGCATACGATGCTTACAGATATAAAAAAGCACATAGCTAATTGTCGCACTTGTCAGGAAAACAAAGGGCACACGCAGACACCTGTCAGCCTAGGGGCCTATCCCGTGCCCAATCAACCCTTTGAAAGAGTACACTTAAATTTATTAACAGGGTTTTACGAGTCAGACAGAGGAAATAAGCACCTCTTAGTAATTATAGATGCTTTGACTCGATATACAGAACTGATAGCGCTTAAAACTAAAACCGCGATTGAATGTGCTAGGAAGTTTTACGAGTGCTACGTTTGTAAGCATGGAGTTCCACACATGATAATCTCTGACTCGGGTGGAAAATTCAATAATCATTTCCTTAACTTGTGTGAATTCCTTGGCATTAATAAAATCAATACCATGATCTATCACCCAGAGTCGAATAGGCTAGTGGAAAGAGCGAATAGGAAGGTTTTAAACATATTAAGAGTTACACTAGGGGGATCAGACCAAAACTGGGATATTGCCATACCTGCGGTACTAAGTACTCTGAATCACTCATATCATGTATCTATTAAAATGTCTCCGCACGAGGCACTGTACGGTACCCCAGCTAGAACGCCTTTCCATGTATTAACGCCTACAAATTTATCAAATCCTCTAAAGGATGTTATGAATGCAAGGATTAGTCGGTATAATATCCTTCGAAAGAATCTAGAAGAATCACAAGTCATAATGAAAAGGAATCATGATAAAATAGCGAAGCCAACTAAAACATATACTGTGGGTGATAAGGTATACATACAAGTATATGTATGCAAAGGACTCAATTACAAACTGACACCTGAGTTTGAAGGCCCGTTTAACATTTTAGAAACATTAACGGCCAATAGATTTAGAGTTCAAAACGTATCCCAACCCACTGATGAGAGAATTGTACCATTGGCTCACTTAAGAAATTAAAATAAGGGAGAAGGAAGTGAGGAAAATTTTGTTATCTATGAAACTTGTATCATATTTGTATGTAAACATTTTGTTTTCTTACAACAGGAGTAATTACGTATATTTTTCTCATTGCAGGTTTCCAAAATGAAGTTTTTATTGTTAGGAGTGATATTGTTTGTTCAGACATTTTTTTCGTATGGAAAGAGCCCTAAAACTAAAATTATAGATTTTAAATATGGCACTATTGTAGAGAGAACAGAAGACTTTTTCATTACAGCAAGCAATATAGTTATAGAAGTAGATATGCAAGTGATTTTCCTCCCAGACGATGATGTCACTAACCTAAAGAGCGACCTGTCAAGGTTCGCTGATTCATTAAATGAAATGCATCAAAGTAATTTTCCTTTTAATACAGAGTTTGCTTGCACCAACATTAAGCGTTGCAGAAATGTTATCATACGACTTGCAAAATAAAACTGACGAGGCAGAAGCTCTGGCTCGCGACCTACTGATGTGGACTGTGCGACACAATAACCTTGAAAGACGTAACCCGTTTATTTTTGCTGCACTTAACATCTTTGGATCTGTTGCAAGTTTAGGCTTAGGAATTTCAAATCGTCTTAAAATCAGTAATCAAAATAAGAAAATTGAGTTTTTAGAACATGAAAACGAACTAGTTTTATCAGAACTGAGGAATCAATTAACATCAATTAATCAAATAATGAGTTTGGTAAACGAACATTCTAGTAATATCAATCAGATTATGAAAGTACAAAACTTGCTGGCAACGTTAACATATTATAATTAAAAAATAGATAATATCCATACTAAAATTTCACATTTTATTGAGAAATCAAAAGACTATGTGGAAGCTATTACGTTAGCAACTAAGGGTGTTTTATCACCACATCTTTTGCCTATTAAAGACCTAACATTAATTCTGGAGAACGGACGGGAGAAAATAGGTTATGTTCCTTTGTTAAACGCCCATAAAATAGAATTTTATTATAGCTTAATATCAGTAAGCGTTGAAAATTACAGGATCATGATTACAATTCCCTTTGATTCTTCTGATGCCTGGCAAGCATACAAAATATCACCATTCCCAACTTTGATGTCGAATAACTCAAGTCCAGTAATATCCAGTTTGACAGGACATGTATTGATTTCCCCTGATAAGGAAACATATACGGTCATTAGAGATTTAGATAAATTAACTCACTGTTCAGAAGCAATGAATAATAAAATATGTACAGCTGACTCCTTTAAATTCCATTATATATCAATGGATTCATGCGGGTTAGGTATAGCGCTAAACGGTTTTCTCTCCCATATACATGAAAATTGTCTGAAAAAACTTTATCCTTTTGACAATAAATTCAATTACAGATTGAAAACGGCTAGTGGATGCGATACGACAAGGCCGGCTTCAATGTATCATGCCCGGTTGGATCCACGACCCACTCCTAGGTCTTCGTTGCAGCTGACGGTTGCATCGGGACGTCCACGAACTACACGGTCCAAGGAATTAACACTATCATCAGGGAACGGGCATACTTCGCGAATTTCACGTGGACCACTACAACCCCATCCTTACCTCTCCCATACAACACACAGGTGGCTAATCGGTTGATGAAACTAGCCGAGATGGACCACCCGTCACTGACTTATGCAGGGTGGAATCTTCGTTTCTACATGTCACTGGCATCAAGCAGTGTTACGGTGGTGATTCTTATCGTCGTTAACATCCTTGCTTGGCGTAGATCGAGGCAAAAACAGGTGGAGCTCCAGAGGAACGTTTTGACACGTCCACACAACACTCCTATTGCATTGAAAGCATTTACATTTAGAGCCGTTTGAAATTGGCCATTTCACTTGACTCGGGGGGTAAAATTGTCTGGAACTGAGAAGTGTGTGAAAAGCGGTCAGCACGCTGGTAATATGTACTTGAAGAGACTCCAGGACAATGCATTTGTATTTTATATATAAACAGTTAAAAAGTATCTTTTGGGCACCTTATATATATATATATATATATATATATATATATATATATATATGTATATATATATATATATATATATATATATATGGGCTCAAGCCATGACGTCCTGATGGAAGGTTCCTTTTGGTAGCTTCCTTGGGTATATTAACTACAAGGATATTCCCAGAGAATTAAACCACAGGTTATCACAGAATTCTTACTTCTGGTGCGAGTATCCTAAAGGTTTCCCTTTAAGACATCGTATATCAACAGGGGACGCATGTATTAACACGCCACATAGCTATCTGCACCCCATATAGAGATAACACTTCGATATGGAAAGGTGGAGAATAACTGGGGAGCCGTTCCACAGTTACACTCATCCGTGGCTACTTTTGGTACTCGAAACGTAAACAAACGGGCGCCATTGCTAAATGACGTCACGTCCGTCCTCATCCTGATGCCAGCTACTTGCTAATCTCCATGATACAGCAGTACAGGGTGGGGCCTGAAAGGCTGGACTAGAATAGCAGGGAAGGTCCATCAGGACGTCATGGCTATCTCACCCAAAAATAGATTTTCGCTTCGATCAAAATCCGTTTTTTGGGCTCAAGCCATGACGTCCTGATGGAAGAGTACCAGAGAATCAATGTATCGTGGAAAATTTCCCCTTATTAGAGTAAGTGCCAAGGGCTTTAAATAGAGATATGTAATGTGACCTCGGTAGAGGTTCCGTGGGGATCCAGCTTCCTGCCCCCCCTGGCAGAGAAGTCCCAACGGGATATACCAAAATTCAAAGTGGTCATCGAAGGGCTACTCACCCTGCGGAGAGTTCGTGAAGGACTCGGAGACAAGACAGAATGGTCAATATTCGTGTAGGAACATTCTCAACAGTAGATGAGTGATGGTTAGTCACTATATTCCATGGTTAGAGAACAATCTGGTCTCGAAGGTATGGCGTAAGTAAGTATTCAATTAGGAATATTACAAAGCATAGGTGAGTATATAATACAGACAAAACGTATTATTCTTCTCATTTCAAAAGAAAGGGGTAAATGAAACTATGACATTCATGTATTTCATAGTGTAAATAGGAGCGAAGAGAGACGCACAAGTAATAAAATAGACATTTTATTTCATAAATTGTAGGTTATAGTAGTAATAAATGCAATAAAGGATGTAAAGTTAATTTACAATAATAAATAATGTACATAAAAATTAGAAGACTTCAATCTTGAATCTGAAAGAAATTTCAAATTTTTAGAGAAGCACAAGTTCCAGAGGAACGTCAGTCTTTAAAAAAGTGAAAAACACATCATGCCCTAGGCATGTGGCACTCATGTGAAGTCTATGACATGTCACCTTGTAAAGAACAGTCTATTAGAAACACTATATATATATATATATATATATATATATATATATATATATATATATATATATATATATATATATATATATATATATATATATATATGTATACAGTGATCCCTCGCTACTTCGCGGTTCGACTATCGCGGATTCACCAATTCGCGGATTTTTTTCATAACGCATGTATATACATATATCGCGGATTTTCCGGAAATTTCGAAAATACCGCAATGTGACCGATGGTGCGAGATTGGAAAAAGTAAGGAAAATTGAATCACGATTGATTTTCAACATAAATGAAACTTTGAGGAGCAACAAAGATATCATTTGTTAGAGAGATAGAGAGAGGTAAGGAATGGGAGGTAGTGAAAAGTAGCCCACAGAGAGAGAGAGAGAGAGAGAGTGTGTTGTTTTAAATGTAATAAACAAAAAGATTTGATAGGTTATAACACATTGGTGCTTATGTAATATCAACTGTATAGACGGTTTGAATAAGTTAAGAAATGGTATAAACGATACTTTGTTAGTGTATTCGTACGCTCTCAAAAGCGGCAGCTAGACGTCAGCTGATCTGATCACAGCCAAAAGTAAAACAAAAAGAAGTCAACAATACTCAAATTTTGAAACACACCCGGAATTTAAAAACAAAAGTACACGCTTTCTTAATGTGCAATTAACTACTCAAAGAGTAGCAATTTTCTAGAATAAAATTATCTTTCCCAAAAAATAGTGGTTTGCTGATGAAATCGGATGCCGTATTTTTAGCAATGATTGAAATGGATGTAAACTCGGCATAATTTTTTTGTTTCGTATTTAATTGACACTAAGAAAACTAATTTTAGTTTCTTCATCTATATGTAAGTATTGTATAACACGAAGAGAGAGAGAGAGAGAGAGAGAGAGAGAGAGAGAGAGAGAGAGAGAGAGAATGAATCAGCTGTTGTAATCGAATGCCGTGTTTTTGTTTTGTGAGAATTTCATCGCCACGACTAACAACAACATACTGTACTGAACTATACAGTATTATACAAACTACTGAAATATGATAAAATAAAATATTTGTAATAACCTATTTTATATGAAATGGGGCTATTTTTTTGTTTGAAATTTACATTTATGCACCTAAAACAATTCTCTCTCTCTCTCTCTCTCTCTCTCTCTCTCTCTCTCTCTCTCTCTCTCTCTCTCTCTCGTAAATTGTTTTCCTGCTTTGCTACGTATGTATGATTTTATATAGATACGGTAAATAATATTTGTAATAACATATTTTCTGAAAGCTTTTACTGTAATATCATTATTTATCACTTTGATCATGCGCGTTAAATGCCTTCGTTTGTTTACTACGATCGAAGATGGAGCGTACTTTATGACGCCGCCGTTTCAGGCGCCGTCATAAAAAAAAAAACATTTGGATTTCCTAAGAAAAATTAAGTAAAACATTGGTAATAACAAAATCTACATACTGTATAATCAATATAATCGATGCAAAAACTAACCTATACACAGATGTGTACACTAAATGCGTTTGTTTCTTCATTATGATCAGAGATAAACGTAAACAAAACATTGGTTGCCATTTTTTATCGTGCTTTTTGGCGTGTTTAGGAAACGCATGATATAAAATCGCCTTTAATATTTGTGCCTGTTTTAGTTTAGGGTACTGTAGTACAGTACATGCATTGAGTGTTCTGTCCATTAAAGGGTAGTTTGTTAACAGTACTACGAACAAGGGAAGGTTTTAAAAGTCTGAATATACATGCTAAATATATAGGTAAATATGGTGTCACTACTTCGCGGATTTTCACCTATCGCGGCCGGGTCTGGAACCTATCTACCGCGATAAACGAGGGATCACTGTATATGTATATATATATATATATATATATATATATATATATATATATATATATATATATATATATATATATATATATATATTATATATGTATATGTATGTCCATCCATATACCAAAGGCACTTCCCCCAATTTTGGGGGGTAGCCGACATCAAAAAGAACAAAACAAAAAAAAAAAGAAAAAAAAAGGGGACCTCTACTCTCTATGTTCCTCCAGCCTAACCAGGGACTCAGCCGAGTTCAGCTGGTACTGCTAGGGTGCCACAGCCCAACCTCCCACATTTCCACCACAGATGAAGCTTCATACTGCTGAGTCCCCTACTGCTGCTACCTCCGTGGTCATCTAAGGCACCGGAGGAAGCAGCAGGGCCTACCGGAACTGCGTCACAATCGCTCGCCATTCATTCCTATTTCTAGCACGCTCTCTTGCCTCTCTCACGTCTATCCTCCTATCACCCAGAGCTTTCTTCACACCATCCATCCACCCAAACCTTGGCCTTCCTCTTGTACTTCTCCCATCAACTCTTGCATTCATCACCTTCTTTAGCAGACAGCCATTCTCCATTCTCTCAACATGGCCAAACCACCTCAACACATTCATATCCACTCTAGCCGCTAACTCATTTCTTACACCCGTTCTCACCCTCACCACCTCGTTCCTGACCCTATCTACTCGAGATACACCAGCCATACTCCTCAGACACTTCATCTCAAACACATTCAATTTCTGTCTCTCCATCACTTTCATTCCCCACAACTCTGATCCATACATCACAGTTGGTACAATCACTTTCTCATATAGAACTCTCTTTACATTCATGCCCAACCCTCTATTTTTTACTACTCCCTTAACTGCCCCCAACACTTTGCAACCTTCATTCACTCTCTGACGTACATCTGCTTCCACTCCACCATTTGCTGCAATAACAGACCCCAAGT
>NC_090725.1:177023032-177050532 GCF_036898095.1 Palaemon carinicauda
GCACCAACTCCTACACCGACTGAGGAATCACTTCCTTCAACATCCGCTACCCCGGACCCCATCCCATCTAGCACTCAGGAGATCTTCAAGATACTTGGAGCTCTCATGGATAAGAAACTTTGCGAGACTCATGAGTTTTTCAAGTCCAACATCGGAAGTTCTAAGCAACCGAAAAAGATTTCGGTTAAGGACCTCCCTGCCTGCTCGGATACTAACCCATGGAGGTATGCCGAGCACATGCCGATCACCACGGGCAAGATCTTCATCAGTGAGAAGGTCGGCTCGATCGCGTTGGAAGAAGTGGAGTTCTTCCCGAACTTTGAGGCTTACCCGGACTGTTACGTCCGACTCAGGTCCGAACCCGCCTCTAAAGAAGAGACCGAACCGAAGGAGGTTATTGTGTTCGATCTCTCGAAGGCCCAGGCTATGCTAGCCAATGCGGTGAAAAGTAGGGGTTTCACCAATTCAAAAATGCCGGCGCTTAGTAAGAAGCACCCGACCTTTGTCGCACCAGACAATGCGACCTTCCCCTTTCTTGAAAAGGCCTTCACTGCGGTACATAAAGCAGTGGAAGAAGGGAAACCTTGCCCTGTACTGGAGGAGTGCAGGCCCTTCTCCCTGACCACTCCCCGTGATGATAGGCACTGGAAAGACGTCCAGTCGACCTTCATAGTGGGGAAGCTAGAGCCAGACGTTGCTGGTCGTCAGTTTAACGAGGACCTCCCAAAACTCAACGATCACCTCCTTCGTAGGGAACATGATACGAAGGAAAGGCTTGCCGCATCTATGTCCCTCCAAGTACAGCTTGAAGTCATGGCCGGTGACACTAGGGTCCCTGACTTCTACATGGTCCTTGCCAAAACACATCTGGCAACGGCCGTGAAGGATCTGTACAGCTTCACTAAGGCTCGTAGAGCCTGTCGTGAATTCGTGTTCGCAAGGGCTACAGTGAGACACGAACCCCGGAGGCTGATTTCCTCCAACATCTGGGGTAAACACCTCTTTCCCTCCTCCCTAGTGAAAGAGATCACCGACAAGGCCGCCACGGAGAACAGGAACCTTCTCCATAAATGGGGCATGTCGAAAAAAAGGAAATCCTCTCAGGACGACGGCCCTCAACCTAAGAGGAAACCCACGAAGCCAAAACCCCAGCAACGTCAACAGAGACGGCAGTTTCCGGGATCCGCTACTCCCCAAGTGGCAGCTCAGCCACAACAGACCTTTCAGCTGGTCACCCAACCGGTCCTGTCACAGTCACCGGTCTTCATCCCTGCATTTGAGCAGCAATCCTCTACCTTTCGTCCCAAAGGTAGAGGCTCAAGCAGAGGCTCAGGCAGAGATGCGTCTCGCCGTCCCTCCAGAGGCAGAGGAGGAAGGGGAGCTAGCGGCCGAGGTAGCAAACCCTCGAGAAGCCAGAAGCAATGAAGTGCTTCCGGTGGGAGGAAGACTCCGCCAATTCCAGGATCGTTGGACCTTCGATCCCTGGGCACACAGCATCGTCAAGAAGGGACTAGGCTGGAGCTGGACTCAACCACCCCCAACCTTCCAGCAATTCTTCCAACAGTCAACCCCCCTCCTGGAAGAATATGTCCTAGAACTCTTGAACAAGAAGGTGATAAGGAGGGTAAAGTCAACCAGGTTCCAAGGGAGACTGTTTTGCGTCCTCAAGAAGGACTCCGACAAACTCAGAGTCATTCTAGACTTATCCCCCCTCAACAAGTTCATAGCAAACAACAAGTTCAAGATGCTGACTCTTCAACAAATACAGACCCTTCTGCCTCAAGGGTCCTACACGGTCTCGATAGACCTGGCGGATGCCTACTGGCACGTTCCGATGAACCATCACGCTTCCTCCTACCTAGGATTTCGACTCCAAAGGAAAAGCTACGCTTTCAGGGCCATGCCCTTCGGGCTCAACGTGGCCCCACGGATCTTCACCAAGCTGGCAGATGCCATCGTTCAACAGCTCCGCCTCCGCGGCGTCCAGGTGATGGCCTACCTAGACGACTGGCTGGTCTGGGCGACATCGCCCGAAGATTGTGTACGATCCTGCAACAATGTCACCCAGTTCCTAGAACACCTAGGATTCAAGATAAACACCAAGAAATCTCGCCTCTCTCCAGCTCAGAAGTTCCAATGGTTGGGAATCCATTGGGATCTTCAGTCACACCGCCTTTCCATCCCGCAGAAGAAAAGGAAGGAAATAGCAGGGTCTGTCAAAAAACTGCTGAAATCCAAAAGGATCTCAAGACGACAGCAGGAACAAGTTCTAGGCTCTCTACAGTTCGCATCTGTGACAAACCCAGTGCTTCGTGCACAGCTAAAGGATGCCGCGGGAGTCTGGAGACGTTCTGCATCCATCGCTCGAAGAGACCTCAAGAGACGGCTCCCAAACAGACTACGGTTACTCTTAAAGCCATGGTCGGAAGCAAAGGCCCTGAAAAGGTCCATCCCTCTTCAACACCCACCTCCATCACTCAACATCCACACGGATGCTTCGCTGGAGGGTTGGGGAGGTCACTCCCACCAACGACAGGCTCAAGGGACATGGTCTCCCCTATTCAAGACGTTTCACATCAACATCTTGGAGGCCATGGCGGTCCTTCTCACTCTGAAGAAACTCTCTCCGCCTCCCTCGATCCACATTCGTCTGACTCTGGACAACTCGGTGGTAGTCAGATGTCTCAATCGTCAGGGCTCGAGATCGCCCCAGATAAATCAGGTGCTTCTCCCAATCTTCCGACTGGCAGAAAAGAAGAAATGGCACCTGTCTGCAGTTCACCTACAAGGATTCCGCAACGTGACGGCGGACGTTCTATTTCGGACAAGCCCGATAGAGTCGGAATGGTCTCTAGACGCAAGATCGTTCTCCTTCATCTCTCGCCAAGTCCCGGAACTTCAGATCGATCTCTTCGCAACGAGCGACAACAATCAACTTCCTCGTTATGTGGCCCCATACGAGGACCCCAAGGCAGAAGCAGTGGACGCCATGTCACTGGATTGGAACAGATGGTCCAGGATATACCTGTTCCCTCCCACCAACCTTCTGCTGAAAGTCCTCTCCAAACGGAGAACCTTCAAAGGGACAGCGGCCCTAGTGGCTCCCAAGTGGCCCCGGAGCAATTGGTACCCCCTGGTCCTGGAGCTGCAGCCCAAGCTGATACCCCTCCCGGGCCCAGTTCTCTCTCAGCAAGTACAGAAGTCGACTGTCTTCGCTTCATCACTGAAAGTCAGGGACCTTCATCTCATGATTTTCTCTCTCTAGCCGCGAAGAAAAGGTTTGGGATCTCGAAGAAAAGTCTAGACTTCCTCGAGGAATACAAGACCGAATCCACACGACGGCAATACAAATCATCCTGGAGAAAGTGGGTCTCGTTCGTCAAAGCAAAAAATCCTACGGAAATCACCATTGATTTTTGCATGTCCTTCTTCATTCACCTTCATGGACAAGGCTTAGCAGCCAACACGATTTCTACCTGCAAATCGGCTTTGACTAGACCACTACTGTACGCCTTCCAGATTGATCTGTCCAGCACCTCCGCCAAAACCTATCTCCTGGTCCCTGGACAAGGTGCTCCATTTTGCCTCTAACTTGGACAACGATTCGTGCCCTCTCAAGGATCTGACTCAAAAAGTTATACTGTATTCCTTTTTGCTCTCGCCTCGGGAGCCCGAGTCAGCGAAATAGTGGCATTATCAAGAGACGAGGGTCATATCCTGTTTACAGACTCAGGAGAACTTACCCTCTTCCCTGATCCGACGTTTCTCGCAAAAAACGAATTACCCACCAAGAGATGGGGCCCCTGGAGAATCTGCCCCCTGAAGGAAGATGTCTCTCTATGTCCAGTAGAGAGCCTCAAGGTCTATCTTCGAATAACTTCAGACTTTGGTGGAGGCCAACTCTTCAAAGGAGAAACATCGGGTAGCGACCTATCACTGAAACAACTAAGAGCGAAAATCACCTACTTCATTCGCAGAGCGGATCCTGACAATACACCCGCAGGTCACGATCCTAGAAAAGTCGCATCTTCTCTGAATTTCTTCCAGAGTATGGATTTCGAAAGCCTCAAGAGCTTCACAGGATGGAAATCTTCGCGCGTTTTCTTCAGGCACTACGCGAAGCAAGTGCATGAAGTCAAACATTTCGTGGTAGCCGCAGGTAGTGTTATGAAACCTGCAGTTTAACTCTGCATAGAACAGTGAGTTACTTGGGACTTTAACTCTACGGGTGCCTGTGTTGACCCTCGTGTGATACATAGTGATTTCATGGACACTTAGTGTTTCTCATAGACTGTTCTTTACAAGGTGAAAATGTCATAGACTTCACATGAGTGCCACATGCCTAGGGCATGATGTGTTTTTCCCTTTTTAAAGACTGACATTCCTCTGGAACTTGTGCTTTCTAATTATTTGAAATTTCTTTACGATTCAAGATTGAAGTCTTCTAATTTCTATGTACATTATTTATTATTGTAAATTAACTTTACATCCCTTATTGCAATTATTACTATTATAACCTGCAATTGTGAAATAAAATGTCTATTTTATTACTTGTGCGTCTCTCTCCGCTCCTATTTACACTATGAAATACATGAATGTCATAGTTTCATTTACCCCTTTCTTTGACATGAGAAGAATAATATGTTTTTGTCTGTATTATATACTCACCTATGCTGTGTAATATTCCTAATTGAATACTTACTTACGCCATACCTTCGAGACCAGATTGTTCTCTAACCATGGAATAGAGTGACTAACCACCACTTATCTACTGTTGAGAATGTTCCTACACGAATATTGACCATTCTGTCTTGTCTCCGAGTCCTTCACGAACTCTCTGCAGGGTGAGTAGCCCTTCGATGACCACTTTGAATTTTGGTATAACCCGTTGGGACTTCTCTGCCGGGGGGGAGGGGGGGGGGTCAGGAAGCTGGATCCCCACGGAACCTCTACCGAGGTCACATTACATACCTCTATTCAAAGCCCTTGGCACTTACTCTAATAGGGGGAAAATTTCCACGATACATTGATTCTCTGTTACTCTTCCATCAGGACGTCATGGCTTGAGCCCAAAAAATGGATTTTGAGCGAAGCGAAAAATCTATTTTTGGGTGAGATAGCCATGACGTCCTGATGGACCCTCCCTGCTATTCTAGTCCAGCCTTTCAGGCCCCGCCCTGTCCTGCCGTATCATGGAGATTAGCATGTAGCTGGCATCAGGATGAGGACGGACGTGACGTCATTTAACAATGGCGCCCATTTGTTTACGTTTCGAGTACCAAAAGTAGCCAGAGACGACTGTAACTGTGGAACGGCTCCCCAGTTATTCTCCACCTTTCCATATCGAAGTGTTATCTCTATATGGGGTGCAGATAGCTATGTGGCATGTTAATACATGCGTCCCCTGTTGATATACGATGTCTTAAAGGGAAACCTTTAGGATACTCGCACCAAAAGTAAGAATTGTGTGATAACCTGTGGTTTAATTCTCTGGGAATATCCTTGTAGTTAATATACCCAAGGAAGCTACCAAAAGAAACCTTCCATCAGGACGTCATGGCCATCTCACCCAAAAATAGATTTTTCGCTTCGCTCAAAATCCGTTATATGTATGTATATATATATGTATATATATATATATATATATATATATATATATATATATATATATATATATATATATATATATATACAGTGAGCCCTCGCTACTTCGCGGTTCGACCATCGCAGATTCACCACTTCGCGGGTTTTTTTCATAACCCATATATATAAACATATCGCGGATTTTCCGGAAATTTTGAAAATACCGCGATATCTGAAGACCCCAAATACGATATTTCGTCACCTATAATTCCATTAATACTGTAATTAGTAATATCTGCTCTAACTGATTGTTCATTGCATTACATATGACATATAATTCAGTACAGAAAGAAATAAAACACGAAAAGAGAATGTGATCATACGATAATTCAGTACTGTATACAGTACGTAGTAAAATTAAATCGAACATGAAACGCAAATCAGATGCAGTCATACCATATTAGAATGGTGTAAGGCTGCTGATGGCTACTACTGTACTACAAATGTAATGGATGTGCATTTTTTCCATGAATCTTTTGTATGTATACGTACGTAGTACTGTATCCAGTAATATTCTTTGTTGCAAAAATCACATCTCGAATAAGCGTACGAGAGAGAGAGAGAGAGAGAGAGAGAGAGAGAGAGAGAGAGAGAGAGAGAGAGAGACATATCCTACAACAAAACAAGCGTAAAATAGCGTACGTAAAGCTGTATTATTATTATTATTATTATTATTATTGTTGTTGTTGTTATTAAAATTATTATTGTTATTATTATTATTATTATTATTATTATCATTATTATTATTATTATCATTATTTATTATTATTATTATTATTATTATTATTATTATTATTATTATTATTATTATTATTACTGTATACGTAGGGTACCTTGTACTTTGAATTGGTAACCTACGTAGCATATAAGACGGATTGTGATTGGTTCAAGCGCTGATAGATGAAGAATCAGAACCCAAGTTTTGTAACCTAGCCTGTGATTGGTGTTTTGCCCACATCTCCAACTTCCAGCATCTTTTCGCGGTCACTTTCTCTCCAGCCGTATCGCTGTGTAGACGTTGTTAAGTTATTGTGAACTTTAATCTGTGCTCTGCGTGACTGTTTTAAGTTGAACTTTTTGTTGAACTTTCTGTTAAACCCTACTGTACAATGCCTCCCAAGCGTTCTGCTTCTACTAAGGCTGGTAGTGAGCTTAAACGCCACCGAAGGATGATGACGATTGCTGAGAAGGTTACGCTTCTCGATATGTTAAAAGACGGTAGAAGTTACGCGGCCGCAGCCCGCCATTTTGGAGTCAACGAATCCACCGTTCGCTATATCAAGAAGGACGAGGCGAACATTAGAAAAACGGCTACCATCACCTTTAGCAGATCAGCGAAGCGAGTCGTTACCACGCGTAATAAAACGATCATACGCATGGAAGGTGCTTTAGCAGTGTGGATTGCCGACTGCCGGAAGAAAAACATAGCCTTGGATACGAACACCATCCGAACCAAGGCTTTGAGCTTGTATGAGAATTTTGCGGCAAAGGAACCTCAAGACGACGATGGTGACCATGCTGAAGAAGATGATGATGTAGATGAACCTCAACCAGGGACATCCACTGATTCCCAGCGTCAGAAACAACGTTTTTCCGCCAGCAAAGGATCGTTCGCGAAGTTTCAGAAACGCTTCGCCCTGAAAAGCGTTTCCCTGCATGGCGAGGCGGCTCCCGCTGACACTGCCGCTGCTGAAACTTACGTGAATGAGACGTTCAAGAATATTATTGCCGAAGGTGGATACAAGCCGGAACAAGTGTTTAATATGGATGAGACCAGCTTGTTTTGGAAGAGAATGCCGTCGCGAACTTTCCTGTTCAAAGAAGAAGCCAAAGCCTCTGGCTTTAAAGCATTCAAGGATCGCGTTACCCTCGTGATGTGTGGCAATGCTGCTGGATTTTTGCTAAAGCCGGGGCTTATTTACAAGTTGAAAAATCCTCGTGCTTTGAAAAATAAGAATAAGAATCTCCTTCCCGTGTACTGGATGCATAATCCAAAAGCATGGATTACAAAGATGCTGACCTCCAACTGGTTCCACCAGTGTTTCATCCCGCAAGTCAATGAATATCTCGTAGAGAAGGGCTTGCCATTCAAGATCCTTCTCCTTATGGATAACGCTGGTGGACACGCAACTGACCTGTCGCGTGAGGGCGTTCAGGTTGAGTTCCTGCCACCCAACACCACGTCATTAATTCAACCGATGGACCAGGGGGTTATCAGGGCGTTCAAGGCCCTCTACACGAAGAATACCTTGGCGGATCTCGTTGGGTGTGTGGATGCTGCCCAAGAAGATGAAGATGAAGATTTTAATTTGAAGGCATACTGGCGGCAGTACACCATAGCCACGTGCCTGCAGAACATTCAGAAGGCACTGCAGGAAATGAAACCTGCAACCGTTAATGCGAGCTGGAAGAAGTTGTGGCCCCAGATTGTTTACGACGACGAGGGGTTTAATCCATCTGAAATCCAACACTCTGCATTACGCAAATCTGTGCAGTTGGCTGCGATAATTGGAGGTGACGGGTTTGGCGACATGACGACTGAAGACGTCGACGAGTTGTTGGACTGCCATTCCCAGCCGCTAACTGACGCAGACCTAGAAGACCTGACGAAATCGGCCAGTGAAGAAGAGAGCGAAACACAGGAAGAGACCCAATAAAATGTCGAAGAAACGGGCTTAACATTAGAATGGCTTGCCAAGGTCTGCAACCATATAAAGGAGGTGAAAGAAATGTTGCAAGAGTGGGACGAGGATATGGTTTGTTCTATGCAATTCTGCAACAAAATCGATGAAGACATGACTCCCTACAGGATGCTCTTAAGAGCGTAAAAAGCAGCAGCGGCAGCAACTTCCGATCACAATGTTCTTCCAGCCTTGCAAAAAAAGAGCCAGTTCCTCCTGCTAGTATGCCTTCGGAAGAAATTGAAGAAGTTTCCCTGGAAGAAGTTGAAGAGGTGTCCCAGGAAAAGACACCTCCTTCTGAAGAGACGTAAAATACTATCATTGGCTGCACAGTAGAAGACATCATCAGCTTCATCATCATCATTTCTACTGTGCAGCAAATTCATCGCCATCATCATTCAAGTTTTTCTTGAACTTCTTTCGTGGTGAGTACAGTAACAATCTTTATTTTTTACTTTAATATTCTAACATTTTAATATTTTTGCCTGTTTTAGTTTAGTATGCATTAGGTTAAAGGGAAGGTTTTAAAAGTCTGAAGAGTATATATGTTGTAACCTATCATATTTTTTTTGTTTAAAATTTACATTTACGTATGTAAAACAATCTCTCTCTCTCTCTCTCTCTCTCTCTCTCTCTCTCTCTCTCTCTCTCTCTCTCTCTCTCTCTCTCTCTCGTAAATTGTTTTCCTGCTTTGCTACGTATGTACTGTATGATTTTATATAGATACGGTAAATAATATTTGTAATAACATATTTTCTAAAAGCTTTTACTGTAATATCATTATTTATCACTTTCATCATGCGCGTTAAATGCCTTCTTTGTTTACTGAGCATGGTTGTTTACTGAGCATACTTTATGACGCCGTCGTTTCAGGCGGCGTCATAAAGAAAAACATTTTATTTGGAAGTCCTAAGAAAAATTAAGTAAAACATTGGTAATAACAAAATCAACATACTGTATAATCAATGTAATCGATGCAAAAACTAACCTATACACAGATGTGTACACTAAATGCGTTTGTTTCTTCATTATGATCAGAGATAAACGTAAACAAAACATTGGTTGCCATCTTTTATCGTGCTTTTTGGCGTGTTTAGGAAACGCATGATTTAAAATCGCCTTTAATATTTGTGCCTGTTTTAGTTTAGAGTACTGTAATACATGCATTAAAGGGTAGTTTGTTAACAGTACTACGTACAAGGGAAGGTTTTAAAAGTCTGAATATACATGTTAAATAAATAGGTAAATATGGTGTCACTACTTCGCGGATTTTCACCTATCGCGGTCGGGTCTGGAACCTATCTACCGCCATAAACGAGGGTTCACTGTATATATATATATATATATATACATACTGTATATATATATATATATATATATATATATATATATATATATATATACATTTATATATATATATATATATATATATACATATATATATATATATATATATATATATATACATATACATATATATACAGTATATATATATATATATATATATATATATATATATATATATATATATATATATATATATATATATATATATTTGATGTATTTATATCATTACCAAGGTAACAAATATTCTTAATCAATTACTAATGAACAATCGTATCAATTTGATGTACTTATATCTTTATCAAGGTAACAAATATTCTTAATCAGTTACTAATGAACAATAATATAGGTTGTCGCCTTAGGTAATCCTCAGATAGGAACATCCTATGAAGTAGGAAAGTCACCTGGGGTGCTGGCGGCTAGCGCCGGCAGGCGGAGGCGGCAGTGGACCGGCACCATGATAGAAGAGAGAAAGATAAGGAGGGAGTGGGGAAGGGTAATGTCCGATACCCGACCAGCTTCCCTCCGGAAGGAGTGCTCTCATGATAGGAGGGGATATGCCTATCACCCGGCGGCAGGGAGCCGGCAGACGGCTGGATGCTTATGGTAATCCAAGGGAGGATCAGAGGACACTCAAAAATGGGGGGTGGGGGGTGATCTTCCGCTGGCAGGCCGGCTACCAACACTACCCTATAGTTCGACTATGAGGGGGAAGTGTAGCAGAGCGGCCAGCCAAGCAGGAGAACACAGCTTAACCTACAATTCTCCCCATGGGGGGAATTGTAGGACAGCGGACCCTAAAGCTCCCAAGGGGGGGGGGGGGATCTGTTAGATGCTATACTACCCAGGCAGGAGAGAAACACTCTTCAACCCTAGGGTAGGTTAGCTCAGAGTAGGAACAGCACTGGTGTACTGTCCTAAACTATAATAAAACAGAATCCCCCAAAGCCTAACCTAAACCAGGAGAGCTTCTCCTAGATTAGGGAGGGCTGGGAAGACGTATCGCTAGGCTACAGGAGGAAGGGACGTGTCCCAACCAAGAGCAGTCTAGGGGGAAGGGCAGGGCCCCTCCACCTTCAGTCTCAGTCGATACCTAAAGGGTAAGGCGTTCCCTAAGGGTGGACTGGGATGAACGATAGGTACTCTGGGGTTCTGTCCGAGGTCACCCATAAACTATGATAGGGAAGAGGGAAGAACGATCTAGCCTAACCTACCCGAAAATATTTCCAGGTAAGGGGCTAAGATATGGCAAGGCTACCCAGGAGGTTACCCGAAGGTAACAGGGGAGATAAGGAAGCATACAAGGGTCCCAACGTTGGGTTAGGGGATGTGACATGGATGGACCAGGCACGGTCCCTTGTATGGTCCCTAGAAGGCGAAAGATATGTGCAACACTGAATCTTGTATGTTTAAAAATGCCTATATCTTCATTAACATTAACACTAGGAACACTTATTATATCAAGCAGAAGTAAACATGAACACTAGGCTGCGGCCTAGGCTAGGCTAAAAGTCTAGTATGGGGTCGGCTAACTAAGAGCGCCGAAGAATACCATCGGCATAATATAACTAATTCCTATTAATGAAGACTAAATAACTAATGATATTTTAATTAGTTATAAGGCCGGGAAGGCTGTTCTGGCTAACTAAATAAAGCATGCAAGGTGAACAGCGGCGTCATAAAATGGCGCCTCCGGGCAAGGCACAGCTCGGCCACAAAACACAAGATTTTAGCGTAAAAAATCGTTACTTTACGGCCAGAGCTTATTTAAACAATACAAGAACCTGGTACTCAACTTTCCAGAAGAAGGCGAGGCAGAAGGTTGAGACATGGCGCAGGATGCACAAGATAAAAGATGATCACTGGGAACAAAAAAACGGTGTTGGGAGCTACCAGAATCGGAATGAGGACGGACGTGACGTCACACAGTATGGCAGACGGTTTGTTTACGTTGCGAGTACTGTAACAGTAACGAAGGAAGGGTAACTTTGGAACGGCTCCTCAGTTACCTCGCCATCTTTCCCCCTCGAAGCGTAAACGCTAGGTGGGGTGGGTGTTAATGTATGCGTCCCCTGTTGATATACGATATCCTAGAGGGAAACCTTTAGGGTACTCGTGCCAGAAGTTAGAATTCTGTGAAAACCTTTAGTTTAATTCTCTGGGAATATTTATGGTACAGTAGTTATATATATCCAAAGGAAGCTACTGAAGGAACCTTCCATCAGGACGACATAGCTTGAGCCCAAAAATATCAGTTATATCTGTATCTTTAACAAAAGTAACAACTATTCTTTAACAAGTTACCAATTCGTATATATGTGTTCAATTTTTTTTTGTGGTACCTCATAATCATTTGCTAGCATTATGCCATATATAGCATACATGGATCTGTATTTTCCATGCATTTTTCTTTGTTTATGACTATGTATGTTAGGTATGTATTTTTTTATGCATATTCTTCCTTAATCACTTGTTTATGGCTATGACTAAAATATATATCCGGTCACACTCCTAGGAAACATTTTAACGTAACTTTTAATGTTCAATACTTGAAGGTAGCTGTCCGAGCTAATGTAATATATACATTTATAAACCCATGACCCAAGGGATCATTGGAGAGTTGGGAGTGTGACGACAGCCATAACAGGATGTGAAAATAGACTATGCTAAAGCAATCCTTGGAAAGCATTGCATGGGTAACCATATATGTATGTCTTGTAAACATGTCACAACGCCTCCCGTGAGAAACAGTTGACCAATTCATCCCTACCGGAATCACCTGACTTCCGGCCATAAGGCTACGTGATCATTTCTCTTTGTATTTGTAATAAACGCTGAGATAACTAATGTTACGTTATCGACGCAAGCTTATTGTAAAGCAGTTCTATTCAGCTTTTCATACGGAATGGTCATCCGACCAAACCATCCATACTCCAGTGATGGAGCTATCTATAAATTGATTAAAGTTAACCTAAAACTTTGACTTATTCTAAGAAGTAACCTACAAGTCTGATATTTCTATATCACATTGAAGAGACATAAGATGGAACCACAATGTGTACGTATATCATTCACACACTAACATATGCACCCCGCCCTCAGCACTTGAGGCGTCATGACGGCGGTCAACGTCAGACCCAGCACTGAGGGAAAGGTTTGACATAAAACATTCCCCTCACTTGGGCACGTCGGGTACTCGAGTTCTTTTGAGATGGCATGCCATCCATTCCAGCAGCGCCAAATCCAAAGAGGCAGCCAAACCATATTCAAACAAACGCCAAAGTCACCAACAAGTTCATGCCCAAGAGTTGGAGATGGGAGAAAAAATTAAAAAACAAAAGAAAAAGAGAAAGTGCTGACTAAATTAGTTGGATCAACAGCTTGGCACCAAAAATCAGTGGGAAATTTATTCCCACGGAACATCGGAGCCCAGCTGCTGATCCCTAGGACCCCCCTCCTCATCAAGGCTTCAGCATCGGGGGGGGGGGGGGGGGGGGGGGGGTGTGTTACCAAGAGACATATTGTATAGGACATTAAAATTACTTAAAAAATCATATGAAACACAACAATAAACATTCAGCAGACAAGAAAGAAACTAAAACAAGTACACATTGCTGGGGCTAATGAAACATACTAAGAAAGAAAAATACTAGACTTCGAGTATTAATCTTGATAATCTTCTTGAAATGATGATCACACAAGATGCGTTGTGTGTATCCTTCGATGACAGAAGATTGAATGGTGGTTGAGGGTTTGCTGTTACATTGTAAAAGTTACATCATCTATATAGAAATAATACATTGTTTTTAATTTTGATTGGTTGTAATTGTTATCCCTCATCTGCCCTTTAACTTCTCATGAATTTGCCTTTTGCTTAAGGTTTGCGCAATGTCGTACACAGAGTGGGGTAATTGGTGTAAACTAACCTGTCCTGGTATATAATGAGCATAGATGTTATTTCAAGCAGGAGAAAAGTCACTTATTGGACCTTTTATGCTGCCTACTAAAAATAATCAAAAACTTTATTTTATGTCCCTCCTGTCACAAAAAGTCCTTTATTGTACGTAATTAGTAATAGAGAGAATAATGAGTAAAGAAAACCAAATATACTGAACACCTTAAGTGAAAACGATTAGGTGGTTCTCACCAAAGCTATGTAGTAATAAACCCATTAGTAATGATTGTAAATTTTATCTTTAAATGATGCTGAGTTTCCTTTTTATTTATTCTACATGTCATTACACCTCTTGAAGATTAGCCCAGAAGGGAAGGTGATCGTGAGTGGAGAGCTAGTTCTTCATGTATGCTGAACAACTTGGCAGAAATTCTGAAAATGTACAAATCTACAACAAAACTGATCAGCAAAAAAAAAAAAGAAAATGTAGATATAATCTTAGTTCTTTGTTGACAAGACCAGACTGTACCTAGGTGGACGTCAGCAGATAGTGAAACATAAAAAATGGTAACATGGTCATTAAACGGAATAATAATTGCATCTGCGCCCAAAGCGTTTTTGTCCATCATTTTCTTCCATTGTAGGACTAAGTTTTTCTATAATTGTGCTTTAACATGAAAATAAAGCCTTTTTTATAATTTTGCAGTTTACTCCTTTATCAACCTGACTAAAATTACTCGGCATTAAAATAGTAATGTTCATGTACAGGGCCGGATCAGGGGGAGGGGGGGGCAGGGGGGCAGGGCCCTGGGCCACCCACTAATATAAACAATAAATTTTGATTTAAGACGATTAGTATCGTAGTCATAACTAAACGAGTGTTAGTACCATGCAGTCAAGTGCCTGCAGGTTTTGCTTTCTTTCGTTACCATGCAATTTGGTCCTTTTTCTTCTGCGACAATAAGAGAAAATTGGTCCAGCTGTGCAGTGTTGCCAGATTGCCAAGAAAATTTGTTTTTTTTCAGATTTATGGAGTTTTATCCAGATTTCCAGATCCTTTAATGAAATTTCCAGATTTTCTTTGAATTCAGCAAGAATTTTATCCACATTTCCAGACTTGAGAGAGAGAGAGAGAGAGAGAGAGAGAGAGAGAGAGAGAGAGAGAGAGAGAGAGAAAGAGAGAGAGAGAGAGAGAGAGAAAGAGAGAGAGAGAAAGAGAGAGAGAGAGAGAGAGAGAGAGAGGAGAAAGAGGAGAGAGAGAGAAAGAGAGAGAGAGAGAGAGAGAGAGAGAGAGAGAGAGAGAGAGAGAGAGAGATAAGCAACAAACTGTAATGACCATCTGACAACCCTGTATGTTAGCAGCACTTTGAGCGTACTGCAATCCATCACGGCTGAGTTTTGTTGTTTAACATATTTAATGTAATTCTAGGCCTCTTATCAATAGTATCCTATGTTCATGAATAAGCCAGGCATTCGTTGGTGAGGTACTGAGTACTGAAATATGTTGTATTGTGATAAATCAAATTGGTAAAATAGTTTTCCATCACCAAAAACGTTCGTTTTGGTTCATATTTATGTAAAGCAAGGGGAAAATCCATGGTCTGGAGACTCTAGAGTATATTCAGTGTTTTTACATTGCATGACTGTGCATTTTTTTGCGTAATGATGCACCAATTATTGAGGTGGGAGGCGAGTGTGTGTTCCTTTTCGTATTTTATTTTATCTTCTTACATTTTTTTAGTCATTCACTATTTAGTCACATTTTAGTTTAATCAGGCATTCCAAACCTATTACTAGCCAGGAAGTCATAAGGGACAAGGAGCGTTAAGGAAAGATGAGGGGAGAGAGACAAACGAATTAGGATATTTATGAAATGTTGAAAAATTATAAAAGTTTCCTTTTCCTTTATTATTATTACTGATATAGGCAATAGGTAATAAATATATTACTGGAACTTTCGAAAGTTTTTTGTTAATTTGGTTAAATTTTCAATTTTTTGGTGAGTGTGGTCATTTCGTGTATTTTCAGATTACGATTTACTAACATATAGTGCCATGGACAATCAAGAAGGAGACAGACATAGGCACTGCAAAAGAAATTAGGAGTCTGGGGCTTCAAAAAGACGTAAAGCAAAGGAAGCAATAACAAAATCAGAAGAAGAAATGGGAAAGATTAAAAAATTGGACCAGTTCTTCACTGTTCAACATCCACCAAGACAGATGTCAGAAAAGAGTAATGAGCTTACAGAACCTGATCAAGCTGCGGAAATGGTTAACCAAGCCACTGATCCTGACAAGGAAAAGGCAGAAATAGTAATGGATCCATCTGGAGAAGATAAAGAAATGGAGGCTGATATTGACACACCTTTTTCAGAAGCTGAAGTTGAGGGCCCACCAAGGGGCAATGACATTGGAATTTGGCCATCCATTATTTCGGAGCAGATGCGAGAGTACTGGCTGAAAAGGGGCGTATCAACAGTTAAGCACTGTGATGAAAAATTGTTCTCAACACATTTGAAGCAGCAAACTAGAAAGGATGGTAATCCAAGAATGTGTACACTTGGGCTCTTCCGCCATCAAAATCATAATGGGGAAGTCATAATAAGAAACTGGTTATGCTTCTCTCCCTCACAGGGATGTGTTTACTGTTTTACGTGCAGATTGATGAGCTTAGAGACAGAAAAATCTGTCTCTTCTCTGCTCTCATCCACTGGATTCTGTGATTGGAAACATTCACACGAACGTCTAAGAAATTATGAGCAGTCAGCAGGACATATAAAGGCTACAGTTGCTTTCAATAGGAGGTTAAAAGCAATTGGACGTGTGGATATAGAACTGACACAACAGGTTGAACACCTTGAACAGTATTGGAGATTGGTGTTGAAACGAGTAATTAGTGTTATTCATTTCATTGCTGAGCGGAGCTTAGCATTTCGAGGAGATGAGTTGGTTGGTTCACCTAGAAATGGAAACTTTCTAGGTATTTTTGAACTTATTGCCCAGTATGATGATTTTCTCGCTCAGCATATCAAAACTGAAGCTAATCGTGGAAAGGGTCACACAAACTATTTGTCATCTACAATACTGGAAGAGGTTATCAGCATAATGGGTGAACAACTCCACAGAGAAATTATTTCCAGAGTTAAGAAGTCAAAATACTACTCAATCTCTTTGGACTCTACACCTGATGCAGCCCATTTTGATCAACTGACCCTTGTATTGAGGTACATGGAGAAAGATAGCCCTGTGGAATGCTTTGTAACCTTTATGGCAAACACGGGGCATGGTGCTGAAGATATGTTCAATGCTTTGATGAAATTTTTAAACACACATGACCTGGCCCTTGGAAACTGCCGTGGACAAAGCTATGACAATGATTCAGCAATGAGTGGTAGGTACAATGGTCTTCAAGACAAAGTGAGAAAGAAGAACAATCTTGCATCCTGGATTCCTTGTACAGCACATTCTCTTAACCTGGTTGGTAAAAATGCTGTAAAATGCTGCTCAAGTGCTGTACATTTCTTTGACTTTCTTGAAAAGCTGTTTTTCTTCTTTACAATTTAAACCCATCGGTATCAACGTCTGGATGAGGCTTTAAAAAAAAAAGTGATTCATCATTGACCCTCAAACATGACACAACAACGCGCTGGTCCTGCAGAGCTGATGCAACTAGATCTCTTAAGCATAATTATGAGCAGATTAAGGAGGCACCTAAACATATTGTCGATGACATTGAAGAAAAATGGTGTTTACGCAGTGAAGCAGGAGGACTGTTAAAACAGATGAATCGGCTTGAAACAGGAATTTACACCACCTTCTGGAATGATATTCTGCAAAGAACAGATGCAACTAATAAAACTCTAAAACATGCAAAACTTGATCTAAATTCTGAAAAATACAGAACACAAACTTTCTTACCTAACATTGATCAGTTTATATCTTCTCTCGGTCAACGTCTGGAAGCATACAAACAGATCAAGTAAATTCATCTTTTTTAGACATCTGCAAAGGCTTTCTTCAGATGAACTTTGCAACTCAGCAGAGCAACTCTTCAGATCATATCCAGATGACTTGGATATAACATTTGAGGAACTGTGCCAGTTTGTCACATTTGCTAATATATTCACAGATGAGGAGCCAACAGATATCAGCACTGAGCTTTTCCTGTATAGACTTGTATTGGACAAGGGTGTGCATGACACTTTCCCAAACATAGAGATAGCTCTACGAATATACCTTGTCCTAATGATGACAAACTGCAGTGGGGAGTGCTCTTTCTCAAAGCTAAAGTTAGTTGAAAACAGGTTATGGACACCTATGACACAAACGTCTTATGCATATTCACAATTTGAAGAATAGTCCCACTGTATTTTATTTTTAATTTATGCATATGATCGAAAGAATAGTCCCATTGTATTTTATTTTGAATTTATGCATAGTGATAATTGGAAGAATAGTCCCATTGTATTTTATTTTGAATTTAAGCATACTGTATTCATAATCGGAAGAATAGTCCCATTGTGGTGTTTCCTAAATAAAACCAACCTATTTAGTATTCCTCTATTTTGGCCATTAGATTGATTAGACTATAGTTTGTGGTGTATGCAATGAGAGTTGGAAAGGGGTCCTCCCACCAGAGTTGGCCCTAGGCCTCCCACCAGCTTAATCTGGCCCTGTTCATGTAGAAAAGGAAACTTTCATTTATCTGTTACAGTACAGTAATGATATTGAGAAAATCTCACCCAGGGTTCAATTGCTCGAGTCCCAATGCCCAGAACCAAAACAAGTGTATTGCTAATCACTGTTTGTGGTTCTGACAGGGCTATTAATTTTAATATAGGGTAGCGGGATCACGGTCAGTAACCCGTGCTATGTTCGGCCCCAGCCCGCTAATCACTACGTTGTAAGTATGCTGGCGAGGACTGGAACTGTAGTTTCTTTCTGGGACAACACCGTGCATGACATCACTCAAAAGAAGACCTTTAGCTACTGAGGTGCTGTGGCAAGTTCAAGTGAGCCTGAACTTGCGAGGTCTCCCTTATACACACACAGAGTCCAGGCTTTTCACATTGATACCGGTCCTTAATCAGAGGAGAAAATATTTCTTTGATATTATGAGATATTGGATTCCCTGTTCTAGGCTTTAACAAGAAACTCCTTGAAGACCACACTTCACCTTAACCCTAAAATAATAACAATGAATGGCATCGGGCCCTCATCAACATCAGGTTAGTGTACAGGAGTGAAAAATATCAGCATTCTTCCCCCCCATCACAGACTCTTCAGAACTTTACAATGTCCTCCTTCAAAGAATGATAGACACATGGTCTATTACAGCAGCATAATTTTCACCAATGTTCACAAGATTGTTATAAATTAATGGAAATATTTATAAAAATACTATATCAACAATTCAGTTATTTATTAATTTACTATTCAAATTAAGTTATCCAAAACAAGTTGCGGTATAGAGCCCTAACACAACTGAAATAGGTATATGTATTTACAATGTACAAAAAGTGCTTCATGCATCATTCACAAAACATGGAATGTAATCTAATTGTCAACTGATACAAAACAAACTAAATTTCAGCACAATCAGTTGATATACACAAAGAACACTCTAAATGAAACAAAATTCATCACAACACTTCTCTATTTAACATCTCAAGATCACAAAATTGAAAAATCATATATATACAAATAATCAGGCTTCCTCATTCAATATTATGACCTTTCTACTACATCATCACCAAGCCTTAATATATACCACTACATTTCTAAACATTGCAAATGAGCCACATAAGAACTATATATCTAAGAAGAGTAGATACACAATATGAAATGCTGCTATTCTAAACAGCACTTTCATGAGTCACTCAAAACTAAACTGAACCTCCAAAATACCATAAATAACATCATAGGAAAAAATGAAAAAAAAAAAGGATTTTCAATTATTTTTGTGCTTAGGAAAGACCTATTACAAAAAAAAAAATATATAAAAAGAATAAACTCTTAAATACATTTCTGCTACATACTACACAGTACTAATGTAATGCAAATGACAATCCTTTTCCTGAACAAGCAATGTTTGCATAATCATTATGTAAATACTGTAGATATCCTTATCAAAAATTTATTAACCATATAATTTTGAAGTTTATTCTGGTAAATAAGAAAACTTAACCTCTAGTACAAGGTAATGGTGATATGAACAACACAATGAACATTATAAACTGGCGTAAGTGTGATGGAACAACTTTCAAATGCAACTGACAGTGTCCTTTAGATTACTTGACTGATTACAATAATAAATTCAGAAGAATAAGTTTAAACTTTGTCTCCCATCTTGGCTTTAGAGATCTGTAATAGAAAAGGAAATGAGTAAGAACTATATTCTATAAACATTATGAGGAAAGTCTTGATGTTCATTATCTTTTTCACCTAAAAATCATACACAGTACAGGAAACTTCTCATCATTATTATTATTATTATTAGTGACTTCCACTAGGCCCTGATGCTCATGTATTTAATGGACTACTTAATGTACAGTTGGACACAGGGATTCCTGGCAGACCTTGCTCTGAGGAAAAGCTTTTGAGAATAGAGATGAGAATACTGGGGTGGATTATGGGATTATCACTGCTTGAAATATTGGAAAATGAAAAAATATATGAATGGCAATCATAGTAAAGATTACAGAGGTGATTAGAGTGTCAACTGAGATAGTGTGGGCATGTGTTGAGTAGGCATGGTGGGGAGGGAGGGAGGAAGGATGGTGGTGAGGCAGTGAGGAGGGCTTGGAGGACCATATTAGGGGACAAAGACAGAGGGAGGCAGAGAATTAGATGGGGAGATGAGGTGAACGATATGGGAAGAAGAGGTTTAGTGGGAGTGGATGCCTTTGATAGAAGGCCTTGGAGAGGGCACATCAGGCAATCAACCCCTTGATATAAGGATAACGGTGGAAAAGAGGATGATTGATTGATTGAAAGTTTTATGGCATCCTGACATCTAAGGTCATTGACGCTGATAGCATTTATCATATATGAAAAATAAAAGAGAATTCAATTAAAACCATAAAAGTTAAGAAGTCATTATAATAGTTAAATAGTTTTCAGAAGACCTGCTTCTGAAATAAATCTAAAAATGTAACTCGCATAGTAGGACACATGTCCAAGAATCTTGGCAAGGATGAACCTGCCATCCTCACCTCAAGCCTCAAATAGATACTTATTTCTCAAGTTATTATAATTAGGGCATTCGGTCAACAAATGCCTAACTGTTAAAGGCACTAAACAGTCCTCGCAATAGGGTTGGTGTTGGCCCTTCAGCAGAAACTCGTGTGTCAACCGTGTGTGACCAATACGGAGACGACAAAGAGTCGTCTCCCATTTTCGGGGTATCATGTTATACCTCCAAGGTAATATGATATTTGTTATTTCCCTCATTTAATTTCCATATAGACTATCCAAGTGCTGTTGTCACTTATTACAAACCAATTTCTTGATGTAAGGTAGGAAATCATTACAGGGAATGGCGTACCTCCTTGGTATCAACTCGGATGCCGCATTCTTTGCCAGTAAAACTGCCTTCTCATTCCCTGACACACCTACATGTGCTGGAACCCAACAAAATCGAACTGTTATACCTCTCCGTCCAATAATAAAAGCCATTCTAAAATCTTTAAAATTAGAGGGTTACTAGAATTAAAAACTTCTAAAACTTGAAGAATACTCCTTGCATCACTAAAATTATAAAATTACTCTCCTTTTCCAAAGCTATTTTCTCAATAGCGGTAAGTATGCCATACAGTTCAGCAGTAAATATGGAAGCTGTTAAAGGAAGTGCACCTCTACAATTAAAATCATTACTATGTACTCCAAATCCAACGCCAGCATCAGATTTGGAGCCATCAGTATATATAAAAGTCGATCCCCTATGTTCTGCAACATGTTCCATAAAAAGAGACCTGGATTCTAAGTCAGTCATATTCTTCTTAACTCCAATAAAGTATTTACAAAAAGATATATCAGGTAATTTCCATGGAGGCGTTGATGATACCTTGAATGGAAGCACTTTAATTCTAATTATATCCAGATTGTTTAATAATTGTTACACCCGAAACCCAAAAGGTTGAGAAGATTTTGGGTGCAACTCAAAGCATGTTGAGTGCCTTACAAGGCTTGCAGTCTGAAAGGCTAAAGAATTAGGGAGCCTTTGCAATCTAAACCAATCACTAATAATAGAGGATTTTCGGTAAAGGTCTAGAGGCAACTCCGCAGCATCAACAAGGAGACTCGTGATAGGCAAGGTTCTAAACGCTCCTGTGGACAATCTAATACCAGCATGATGTATAGAATCTAATATTTTCAACCGGCTTGGGGTGGCTGAGGAGTATATTTCGCATCCATAACTAATTTTGGAAAAAATCAAGGCCTTGTATAATTTTAAAATAGTATTGCGGTCTGGCCCCCATAATGTATGGGACAATACTTTTTAAAGATTCAGAGCTTCAAAAAATTTAGCTTTTAATACTTTTAAGTGAGAAAGCCATGTAAGACTACAATCAAATATCAACCCTAAAATTTTAGCTTCACTTGCACATGGGATCCATTGACCTTTGATGTATATATCTGGGTCGGGATGTACTCCCCGGATACAATAGAAATGGACAATTGTAGTTTTACTTGTCGAAAACTTAAATCCATTCATATCGGCCCACTGGATAATTTTATCAATAGTGTGTTGTATTTTTCTCTCAACCATTGCTATTCTAGCTCCAGCAAATAATATGGAGAGATCATCCACAAATAATGTTGCGAGAACATCCCGGGGAATGACTGAGGATATCCCATTTATTGCTAGTGCAAAAAGGGTTACACTCAGCACACTACCCTGAGGAACTCCTCCTTCCTGGTATTTACTCTCTGATAGAGTTTCCCTAACTCTCACTTGGAAAACTATGTGAAAGAAATGCCTGAATAAATAGTGGTAGCTCTCATCTTAATCCAAACTCATGGATTCTTTTAAGTATACCATATCTCCATGTGGTATCATATGCCTTTTCAAGATAAAAAATAGACTGCCACGTGGTGCTGTTTGGAAGCAAAGGCTTCACAAATGGAGGACTCAATCGTAACAGCACATCAGTCGTTGAGTGCATTTTATTGAATCCACATTGAATGGGTGATAAAATACCCTTCTTTTCAAGGTACCACATCAGTCTTACATTGACCATCTTCTCCATGATTTTGCACAACCAAGATGTCAATGCAATTGGCCTATAATTTTCTGCTAAAAACTTGTTCTTACCAGGTTTTAAAAAGGCTAAAATAATGGCTAGTTCCCAGACACTTGCATAACTAATCATGCCATATTCTATTGAAAATGCTTAAAATAAATATCTTTTTATTAAAAGGTAAGTGTTTAATCATTGCATATGGAATTCCATCGGGTCCAGGGGCTGTATCATTACATGTAGCAAGAGCAGAATCAAATTCTCTTTCAGTAAAAGGAGAATTGTATAACTCTTGCTTTCTTGTTGCAAAATTTAAAACTTTCTTTTCTTCAATGCTCCTATAATGGTGACCAGTAGCTGCTTCACACTTGCACGATACATTTCAAAAATGGTCAGCCAGGGCATTGCTAACTTTGGTTGCTCCAGTCATATACTGCCCATTTACCTTTACCACTGGTGGTGGGTTCGGGGTGAATTTGCCTGCTATCTTTTTGACTTTCCTCCACACAATTGATGTTGGTGTTCTACTATTAATGGAGGAAACTAATGACATCCAAGACTGGCGCCTAGTTTCTTTCATGGCACGACGGAACTGTGCTCTACATTTCTTGTATATGACTAAATTCTCCTCAGTACGGCCCATGCGCAATAGAGTTAAAGACTTTCTTGTGGCTCAGTGCAGGGCAGTTAGTTCTGATGACAACCAAGGGACTGGTTGTCGTCTGAATATCCCTATTGTTTTGGGAATAGAATTGACTCCTGCTGTGTGAAGAGTAGTCTATGGAATCATCAACACTTTCAAACTCTTCTGCATTTCCTTCAATTTCACTTAACTCCCAAAATCTAACCCAGTCCGCCTTATCAAGATTCCATCGTGGCGATCTCTGTAAAGGTGGACCATTGTTGGTGTTTATAATGATTGGTGCATGATCACTAGTATGCCAATCATCTAATGTTCTCCAATTAAAATCGAGAAGACAGTTAAGAGCTTGCAACTGATAGGTCAATGCAGGACAAGGTACCTGTCTGAACATGAAAATGTGTGGGCTCTCCTGAATTAAGGAGTCCGACATCTCCATTCTCTAAAATTGATGATATAATATTATCCCTAGCATTTGCCAAAACATTACCCCATAAAGGATGTCTACTATTAAGATCTCCTAGTAAGAGAAAAGGTTGTGGGAGCTGTTTAATCACCTCTACTATAGTATCATATGAGATGTTATCATTTGGAGGCAAGTAAAGAGAACAGAACGTATATAGGACTTCCCCCATGGCTCCCTGCTCGTTGATCATATGGTGTCCTATAGCTAACATACTCGCGAGGACAAGGAGTATTAGAATCGAGCTTGCTTTCTTGTAGACATACTGTTATAGGGATACTGTTATAGTGGAGTACTCACGTATGAGGAGCTTAAGTTGTTCATATTTCGCCCTTAAACCCTGGCAATTCCATTGCAGAATGGAGGAAAAAACTATGGTTTATTTTTTGGAAGACACCTTAGATGAAGTCTTCCCACTGGCAATATTTGATCTAACAATATTTCCCGGTGGTATCTCTAGAGAGGATCTTGATATAGTGGGTTTTGTGTTCCTCTTTTTCTTTGTGTCCTTTTGATCTAATTGTTGAGGAGGACGGTGGACCTCAACTTGATTTTCTGATTGATTCAATTTACCTTCTAGTTGATGAGAAACATCAGCAGACAAGATATCATATTTATTTGAAGTCGTGACTTTAATGTTTCTTATGGTAGGAGGCGAGAGAGATGGAGGTCTCTCTCTTTTTCAATTAAAAGGTTGTGATCTGTCAGGGTTTTGCACCTTCCCACAAAAGGTTCACCAGGTAAATTGGTTTCAAGTGGAACCTCCATCGGATCGGGCAAGGACACGGCCTGAGAGGTTTGTACTATTGTTTAGAATCGGAGTAGTTGGCAACTGAATAACTTTCAGACCTTTAAAGTATCTGTTTTGATTTTTCTACAATTTCTTGACAGATTTTCGATGGGACTTTCAACCTCTTTAACTACTTTCATTTGTTTCTTTACCTTAGAAGTAGAGATATAATTTTTGTTTGTGTTGTTTGGCAAGTTCTTCTTCAGAACCATTGAAAAAGGTTGCCCTGATCTTATTTGCTTTTCAAGAGTTCTTTTACGAGCCTCTTTAAAAGTAACCCTTTTCATGGTCCTAATGGCTTGAATTTCTTTTTCGAAAATAAAATTAATGCAGTTTTTAGATGTAGCTGGGTGTGCTTCCCCACAGTGTATGCAATTGGGTTTTCTATGCATACTCCATGACTACTTTTTCCACAGTTGGCACAAACAGCTGGCTAATTATTTAGTTTTTCCTTGCATTTCTGGCTTAAATGGCCATAGATTTGGCAATGATAACATCGCAATGGTAAAGGGATATATGGTTTCACCTTCAAAAACAGCCAACCAGCCTTAATAACATTTGGTAATCTACATTGATCAAATGTTATAATCAAAGTAGCAAGAGGAATACGTTGTTCTCCAACTCTCTCTCATTCTGACTACTTTTACTACTCCTTGACTTTTCAGTTCATCCTCAATTTAATTTTCCTCTACATCCAACAATTCTGGAGCATAAATCACACCTCTATTCTGGTTGAAAGTAGGGTGCGAAACGCATTTTACACTATGACCATCCAATGTTGTAAGTGTTTTCAACCTTTCTCCTTGTAATGGGGATAGTGTCTCTATCAAGAGACTTCCATTTCCCTGGGGTAGAATTTTTGGCTGCCCTCCACATTAAGTGACTATTTCCCTGTTAACATTGAAAACATTTACATGCTCATTTCTTCCGTTTTCAAATTCTAAGATAAATTTTTTTTCATAATTCACTACTTCATAGTGACCAGTTAATACTTCTACTTTACTATATCTTTCTATACCGTCATCATTTCTCACTCTCTCTCTATTCTTCTCTAGTGTTTTCTTATCATTCTTTCCATAACGCATACAAGGTTCCAACGTTACAATATTAAAACCCGAGTTGGAGTTGTCTGTACCGAGGTCCATTTTTGTATTTTCCAGGTCGTCAACAGAGGGGTGGATTTTTTTGGTATGAGGAAGCCGGGTTATCCACCTCTTATCGGAGGATGTCAGTCCTCTTATCCCATGTGGCCCAACACGAGAAGAGGCTTCAGCAGGGACCAGTTCTCTATTAGAGAAGGGCTGCCTCTCTTAAGGTGGGTGTACACTGGTCAGTGGGGGTGGTTAGCCCCTCCCACCGGCGACTCCAATGCCTGGCGTCACCCATTACTGTACCCGCAAATATGGGCGACTTATAACCGGATCACTGGAGCCCGACTCTTAACAGACTTGGTCTGCACCCAATGGGGTCTACCAGAGGGTAAAGGCGTCTAAATTGGCACAGATTGAGATGGAATGCCGTCCATTCCACACTGTGCCAAATCCAAAGCAGTAGCCAAAGTATAATCAAACAAGTGAAAAAGAGGATGATTCCTGCCACACCTTGCTCTGAGAAAATGCATCCTTTTACACCCTTACTTCAAGGTGAGTAATCAAACAGATGGAGCAGGGAGAGTTGGCAGAGGTGGTGGGTGGAGCTATACACAGGAACTAGACTACACGATAAGGATAGGACAAGGTACATTTCCTCAGAGAGAGGTGTGGAAGGAATTCTTGTTTCCAAATGTACAATAAAAAAAATCTAGCCCTTTAAAGATGCTGTTTAACAGCCATCACCTCCTGTGAGCTTAAAAGAGATGAAGGAAAAATAATTCAGGTCAACTCTTTACATAATACCTAGGCCACCAGAAATAAGGAAAGCTGGAGTAAATTTGGCAATGGCCACTTAAAACTCTGGAGTAACTTCTTTACAATAAGTAAAAACTCCTGGTGATCCCCTATGTGGTTATGTTAATTGGTCTACTTTAAATTTTCCTATCATACAAATTTCTTTGCATTTACTGCAAGTAAATGCCAAAATTTATATATGTAATGCTTTATATCAATTCATGCTCTAACAAAGACCAATATATAATAATTTTACACATACAAATTATATCTGTGTTTAATTAAATTCAAATAATTACCTGTAAAATGCTAACAATCAAACCAAAGAGGCCAATGGCACTTCCAAAAATCTCCACTATGAGAATGCGCACAAACAAGGATGCATCTGCAGCATCTGCAAGGGCAGCAGAAGATCCTGGAAGAATACAGATGATTGTTAATTTCTATCATATGCTCAAGAAAAATTAAAAGTGAATTCTTTCAGTGAAATTTTGGATAATGATTAAATTGGAGGATTTAAGTGATTACTAACCTTATATTCAGCTACTAGATAAAATTTCCTAGACCAAAAATTCAGTAATTCAGTATTATTATGACTAGCGAATTACATAAATTCCCGAGCTCCAAAACTCACCTGCTTCATATTACATTATTTGATACAGATTAGAAAACCTCCGAGCTCTGAGAATATTACGCAACTACCAAACAATAATATACATGAACACGGAATATCTAAAGGTCTCTTTACGTTACACTCAAAACAAAAACAGGGTGATTACTCTACTCTCAACGGGAATTATTCTTAAATCAACCTCTTACATCGGTTCTTAGTCACAGGATACAAGCAAAGCACTGGAAATAAGTATTGGTGATCGAAATAACACACACTTTACAAAAATGAAAATATTCTTAAATCA
>NC_090725.1:177058142-177060642 GCF_036898095.1 Palaemon carinicauda
AGGCTAAAAAAAAAAAAAAAAAAATATATCCTATCTTTTACTCATTGTTTCAATAAGATCAATTTTTTTTTCAAGGCATCCTATATCTTTGCTGCTTCTTTGCCTTCAACCTCCAATCGTTCAAAAGTAACTGTTCATTACCAGTACAGTGATCGAAACTAAAGGGAAAACTTTTACACTCCAGCTAGTGATGAGATACAGAGACCGATGTTTGTGTAAACAATAATTGCGTACAGAGAGACGTATGCAGAGGCCTTACATCCCGAATAATGCAGGCAGGAGCACAGAACTCTAATGTAAATTCCTTGTACATACAGGCAGCGAAAGTTTGCCTGTACATAACCACTCACGGGTAAAAAAATGCAAGATGTACACTCGTGAAACTAATTAACTCACTCGGTACTATTCCGCATGTTGACTATCTGAATAGGTAAAAAGTAAACTGGGAGCTTCCCTGATAGGACAATGCCCGAAAGGTGCAAGGGGGACTGGAGAAAAAAGCTAAAGGAAGGGTGGGGTTGGTGTTAAAGGTCCGGATCTTACTTTAGGGTGTATATGATGGGGATGGTCCGGGATAAGCAGCAATTGAGGCGTGGAAAGAAGGAAAAAAAAAAGGAATTTCTATGAGTTGCTGGAAGAACAGGTGTTGCCTGAAAGTGGTGAAGAAAGATTAATATCCTTGCAGTACAGCAGCAAAAAATCGAATATCAGCTTCCAGGAAGGAACTATTGCCGAAAAGCCAGCCTCACAACTAATTAAACAGTACCTAGAAAACAGAGATCACACTAATGGGTGAGCACGTAGGCTATCTGCTTGTAAGGCTTCCAAAACAATAAGCAACAAAATATCACCAGGAATCACAGCGATGGGTGATCCTTTACACTAGAAATATAATAGGAATCACAGCGATGGGTGATCCTGCATGCTAGACTTAAAAAAATGAAATCACAGCGATGGGTGATCCTATACGCTACACTCAAAAAATGGAAAGCTAGACAAAAAAATGGAAACACATTGATGGGTGATTCTGATGTTAGACTTAATAAATGGAATCACAGTGATGGGTGATCCTGTATGCTAGACTTAAAAAATTGAATCACAATGATGGGTGATACTGTATGTTAGACATAAAAAAATGAAATCACAGTGGTGGGTGATCCTGTATGCTAGACTTAGAAAATGGAATCACGGTGATGGGTGATCCTGTATGCTAGACTTAAAAAAATGGAATTACAGTGATAGGTTATCCTGTATGCTAGATTTAAAAAATGAAATCACAGAGAAGGGGGATCCTATATACTAGACATAGGAAATGGAATCACAGCGATGGGTGATCCTGTATGCTAATCATGTACTAGTAATGGGTTTGTAAATACGTGTGGGTGCGTCCCTGCAACACCATCAGTTACAACTCTGACTTAAAGCAAAGTTTGTATTTATACCCGAAGTATAATAAATTGCATAAAACCTAACAATGTCACTGAGCTTACGTATTGTTTCGCAAAGAATAATCAGCGCTTTATAAATTTCCTTCAACTAAAGTGTATTTAAGGAATTACACCTCACAAATATCTTATCTGGATGATCGTTTACCTTGACTGAAAAAAAAAATGAAATTGAATGAGAAATCTTCAAATCCCTTATCTTTAGTTTAAGAATTTTAACACAATTTTACGAGAATTATTTCTTTTAAATCATGTACATATAAAATATCCCCCGAAATATTACAGAAACGAAATTACATGCCACTAACGATCAAAACAAATCCGAAATAGCAAGGGATGCAACGTTTTCTTGATGTCACGCAACACAGAAATTATGCCCTCAATGCCGTAAAATGTTTACGGGAATCGTAAGCTAATAGTTTCGATATGAAAACCAGCCGGTTTTCTTGGACTAAAGGTAAATGTTAAATTATTTCAGGCACAAAAATGAACAATTAATATGTGCTGGAACCACTTACCAACGTGCAATAATTAGGCCAAAATCCCAGGTCTGCACTTTCGTTACATAGAATTCCGTAAACAACAAACAAAGCCAACAACAACAAACCTTGGCATCGTTCGGAAACACTGCTGTGACAACCGTCGCTCAAAATGGACAAAATGCAAATTCGTCACAGACGGTTGGCTATCCTGTTAAACGAAACTGAAGCTTACCGTATGATTTAAAAAGAGAGGTTTCGCTGTGAAAACGAACGCACAAATAAGCACAAGATATTAACAATAAAAATAAAATGTTCTGGCTGTTTTTTCAACGGTTCCAACTTTAGTGATAATAGAATTTACTTAAAAAGATACTAAGATTCGTCTCGTTGCTAACGACAGGAAAGGGGGAATTTTTACTTTGATCACAATAATTTGAAATGACTACCTTTGCGATCATGGCAAGGTGGCCAGTTTTGCTACACTACGTGAGTCCAGCCTTAGTTAAGAACTCAGGGCATGAACAAAAGAACAATGAAAGGGATGTTAAGGTCGCCAACCATCATTAAACAATT
>NC_090725.1:177065642-177070642 GCF_036898095.1 Palaemon carinicauda
TTTTGGGCCTGTTCGAGTGCTTGGGAACGGAATAGAATATATACCATTATTTCTTATGGGGAAAAAAAAATTCGGTACTCGAACAAATCGGAGGGTCGAACACGGATCTCGAACGGATTATGGTCGAGTACCGAGGTATCACTGTATATATACAGTATATATATATATATATATATATACTGTATATGTACAGTATATATATATATATATATATATATATCTATCTATCTATCTATCTATCTATCTATCTATCTATCTATCTATCTATCTATCTATCTATCTATCTATCTATCTATCTATCTATCTATCTATCTATCTATCTATCTATATATATATATATATATATATATATACATTTTTCACAAGCATTGCATGGAATACGATATACACATCCCTTGTGAAAAATTCTTTATTGGTCAAATTGGTAAAGCCCTAGAAAAGAGAATTGAACAACATAAGAAAAGTGTCAGATATGCCCAAGATAATAATGCACTCTTTGCTCACATTAGAGATAGAAATCACACTCTTAATTGGTCAGGTGCAAAGAAATTGGTTCATTCAAATAACTTAGTGGAAAGAAACATCATAGAGTCCAGTTTCATAAAATAAACCTTGGAAAACAACTTGAATATTGGACATGGAATGTATAAACTCGACGCCTTTATATGTAAAGAGATTTGTAAGCTATATAAAAAAAGAAAACTTTAACCACTTAATGTAGAATTGAATGTATTGGGTTAGATTTGTCTTGCTTGAGGGTACACTCAGGCACACTATTGTATATGATTTTTCTTCCTCGTGCTTTGTTAAAGTTTTTATATTGTATTTAGGAAATGTTTATTTTAATGTATCTGTTCTTAAAATATTTTATTTTGACTTGTTCCCTTTATTCACTAGGCTATTTTTCCTTTTGGGGCCCCTGGGCTTATATCATTCTGCTTTTCTAATTAGGGTTCATAAGAGAATCCAGAAATTAATGTATAAAAAATATATGGCTTATTTGAATATGAAAAACACGTCTAAATGTGAAAAATTTATCATTAATCAAATGCCAAGTAACAAACTACTAATTAGCTACGATGGTGAAGATGGGTTGATTTCAATTCTAAGTACAAAAAATCTGAATTCGACAGGTATAAGTACAGAAGAATTGTCATTGACTTTTATCTTTCTTTGTGGCCAAGTGGTAAGTCACTGTCTATACAAGCTTGCCGGACTAGGGTTCGACTCACGGCCGGTCACAAGCTCTTGTCTTTGTGTGATTTCGCCTGGGGCTCTGATCCCGAGGTCGTTAAGAGAATCCAGACATTAATGTATCAAAACTATATGGCTTATTTGAATAGGAAAAACATGTCTAAATGTGAAAAATTTATTTTTATATATATACATATATATATATATATATATATATATGTGTGTGTGTATATGTATATATATATATATATATATGTATATATATATATATCTATATATCTATATATATACATATATATACACATACATATACAGTATATATATATATATATATATAAGGAGGTAATATATAGGAAATGCGAAGGTAATAATTTGATTGATATACCTGAAGCTGATGAAGATATTTATGTGGACATGAATGAATTCAGTGTGTTTGAAGTCGAAGCTATCATTAGAAAACTCAAGAGATGGAGAGACACTGTTTATGATGGAATAACTGCTGAAATGATGCTGGCTGGAAATGAAGTAACCTTCAGAATTCTTACAAGATTATGTTGTAGAATGTGACATGAGGAGGCAAAACTTGATGAATGGGAGTTAGGTGAGTTGATGGGAATGGCTAAAAAAAGAGGAGACCTGATTGATTACAATAATTACAGAGGCATCACACCACGTCAGTTGTCATGAAAATATACAGTTTTTCATTCTAAAGAGACTACAGAGAAAGATTGATGAAAAGCTGAGAGATGAACAAAAAAAAATTTAAATAAGGTAGTTGTACTGTCCAAATTTTCACTTGGAGACACTTTGTACGGTAATGCTTAAAACATAGAAATTCACTTTTGAGTGCTTTTTTGCACTTTAAAAAAGCCTTTGGTAGTGTTTACCGGCCAATTTTGTTGGAGTCCAGCGTTATTATGGAATTCCTCTCAAACATGTAAATTTGATAAAGTCTTTTCATGAGCATAGAAAGTGCAAAGTTAATGTTACTGGAGTCCTATCAAATTAATTTCTAAAGGCATGTGTGTAGCCAATGTTGTCTAATCTCCCCATGGATTTTGTAAAGCGTAGAGCAGTTGTATGTGAAGGCGAACGATTGGAGTGGAATATTAATAAGAAATTATCTGACCTAGAGAATGCTGATTATGCTGCCCTTATTAGCAGAACGCCACTGTATTTACAATATTTGCTTACCAGAATGCATGAAATATCACAGGACATTTGGTTCAAAATAAATAGAAGAAAGACCAGATGAGGAGAACTGAATATACAATGGAAAATGAAATATCATTGGAAGGAGGAAGGAATAATAAGGTATAATCATCTAAGTACTTAAGAACTAAGATCAACAACACAGGGTTATTATAATTGAAGTTTAATGAATGATTAAAAAAAGCAAATCTAACAATGGCTACAGTATGTCAAGTAATATTTGGAAATCAAATCACCATAAGTTACATATAAAACTCCGACTATATATCAGTTTAGTGACATCTGTGTCACTGTCTGGACATGAGTATTGGTATGAAAATGAAACAATCTCCAACAGATTGAGTTGATTTGAGAACAAGGACCCCAGATGAATATTAGGAGTTAAAAGACATGACAGAATTATAATTGAAACTATGAAAGATTAGTCGAGTGCCATATGTGGAGGAGATGGTGGTGAGAGGTAGAGGAGATGGGTTGGACATGCTCTTCGCACTCCCCAACAGAGAGTAGTTCACCAGAAAGCACTATACGAGTTGGAAGACCCGGGCTTTCATGGCTGACGACTATGAAGCATGAAGTAGGTAATGATGAATGGAGATTTAATGAACTGAAAGCTCGAGATAGAAATGACTGACGAAATCATACCGAGCCCCTTTGCATCAATGGGTGTAGGAGTGGATGATCATGATGATATATATAATTATACATGTGTTTATATGTATATATATATATATATATATATATATATATACATATATATATATATATATATATACACACACATATATATATATATATATATATACATACATATATATATATATATATATATATGTAAGTATCACCCACGAACGGCATTTAATATCGAATTCTATCTTGGGAACATATATATCCACTTGGAATTCGACAGGAATATGTATGGGCACTTGTCATAAACTTTTATCTCTCTTGATAGCTCTGGCGGTAGAGCCGTTGCTGGCATGGTTTCCAGCCCACAGGTGTAGGTTCGAATCTCCACCCGGCCAGAGGCTGTTACCATAAAATGAATTCCAAGTGGATATATATTCCCAAGATAGAATTCGATATTAAATGCCGTTCGTGGGTGATACTTACATTGATTGAGATCACGTGTGCTTGTGATATATGGTCATATATACATATATATATATATATATATATATATATATATATATATATATATATATATATATATATATATATATATATATATACATATATATATATATATATATATATATATATATATACCTGGAAAATTCCATAAAATCCCGACCTCGATACTCACCCATTTTTTTTTACACAAGTCTGTTATACTTGAAGATTAATACCCAAGCTCTGAAAAAATTTTGCAACTCCCAGATGGCAATATATAAAAACACTAAATATCCAAAGATCTCTTATGTAAACTCTAAACAAAACTGGTGTGCTTATTTTAATATGAACTATTCAAAATCTACCTCTTACTTTAATTACTAAACAGGGATTACGAGCAAGCACTGTTAAGAAATATGGGTGATTGAAATAATACACCCTTTACAAAAATGAATATGCTCTATAAAAAGTTACAATAATAATACAAAAAGAATTAATAACAGAATTAATTTGTTCGAAATATTAAATATGATAAAAACCTTAGATGAAGACAAAAGAAAGATTCAGGAAAAAAAAAAATTATTCAATCACTTGCTTCACAGGAAATTAATTTATAATTGATGACAATTGTTACCACTTTAACAGCTTATGGATCACACGAGGTAACCAAACAGCTAAGCCAAAATAAATGCATTTCACCGTTTTAACCTAAATCTCACAGGGTAAGTTATTAAAATTTATATTAAACCATTACTTGCTCTAACCCTCCAGTGGTGATGTGGGGTATCCCATACCCCAGGTGGTGTTTATATATATATATATATATATATATATATATATATATATATATATATATATATATATATGTACATATATATACATACATATATATATATATATATATATATATATATATATATATATATATATATATATATATATATATATATATGTATATATTTATCTTACGTGTGGCTGCAGTGATAGTGTTATCCATCCATGTAATTTCTCAGCACATTCCACTGAGCTAATGCAAAAACTCTACTCAGTTACTTGTTGACCAGTGAGGACTGTAGACACGTTATTTGCGTCTGGGGTTTAGCAAACCTCACCACACCATTCCCGACCTCATTTATTGAGAGGTACATTATTCTTATTATTGTTTATTTTACTTATCTATCAATATATTTTAAAGGTTGATAATTTCTCTCAGAAAAGTGTATATTACTGTCAATTGATTAAAATATTTTTTGTTAGTCTATGGTTTTGAATGACAAAAAAGTAAGAAAATTGTTCTTTCATTTCAGATTTACAGTGGACTATAAAAGACTAATGGAAAAACTGAGAGAAATGGTTGAGAGAGAACTAGATATAGAAGATACTGGATCATTTCTTGATGAAGAACCAGATGTAGAGGAATCTGAAGAGGGAGAAGATGGAGTGGTTCAGGAAGAAACCGTAGATGGAGATGAAATAGCAGA
>NC_090725.1:177075642-177105642 GCF_036898095.1 Palaemon carinicauda
CGGATGGAAGCTACCAAAGACGCCAGGGAGGTCGCCGCTGAGAATGGACGTGACCCTGGACCCCTGGCTCCCTAGCATGGAACGGTTGGACTCTTTTCCGACGATCTCCACGGCGGTTCCCGAGGACTTTCTCCAGCCCTCGATCTTGGGCACCCAGCGTCGGGGAAATTCCCCCGCGGATCACGCAAACAGCCGTTACGCGAGAAACGTGTCGTCGTCGGACTCGTCGGAAGGGGATTCATCTTCCGAGGAGGAAGTCAGGGTCGAGCGTCGCAGGCGAAGGGAGCTGTCCGAGAGTGAACATTCCCGCTCTAGGTCAAGGTCGCGGGTTAGCAGGAAGCGCTCCCGCTCCCATTCTCGTAAGTATAAGAGAAGTGTTTCTCCCGGGGGCGCCTGGGTCTACGTGCCTTCGGGAGAGTCCAAGATGCTTCATTCACCAGACCTTCAGTCCAGCGAACGTGCGACTAGGCTGCCGCCCTCTATGCACAGCCTAGAACCGTGCGATCTGGCACGCAGAAAAGACCTCTGGAAGAGGCATAAGTCCTCGAGGCCTCCGGTTCACCCCGCCCAGCGGGGGGAAACGCGCTTCGTAGCAGGTAGCCTGGCCGAACCAGCCCAGCTGGTGCGGCCATCGAGTAGGAAGGAACGGTTCCCGTTGTCGGGTCAGCCCACCGGGACCGTGACCTCCGCTTCCAGAGCCTTAGGGCAACCGAGGGCCCTCCCTGAGCCGGCGGTACCCGCCTTGCCGCGGGATCCACCCTCTTATGGAGCTCACTACCGTTACAGGACTGCCCCCCTGGAACCAAGGGCTGGACGGCCGGTCTGCGGGACCAGCAACCCAGCGCCCCCACTCCAGGCCGAAGCCTCGGCTGACGGAGGAGAAGCTTCCCCGTCGGAGGACTCCGCCTATAGAAGAGTAGTGGGACTCATCAGAAGGCAGCATGGGATTACGGAACCCTTGGCTCCTAAGGGTGATTCCTGGAGGTCAAGCCTCCTGAGGATTACTCATCACGCCGCCCTTCCGAAGTCTTCCCTGGCCCTTCCTCTTGCCCCAGACCTGGTACTAGGGCAGGAGTACATAGACAACTTGGTGGCCAGCAATGCAGAGGCCCCCAAGTCCCAGAGTGCCTCGAAACTGCTCCAGGGCCTCAAATCGCAGGGTAAAGTGTACATTCCGGAAGGGCGTCGCCCAGGCCCCTGTAGAGTGGACCCGGCCTTGGACGTCCTAGGACAGGGCAGCTCAGACGAAAGAGCCTCTTCAGCCCCAGTTTGCTTCTTTCCTACGGAGGCCGCCATGATGGAGGAGATGTCGCGGGACCTAGTTAACGTCTCCTCATGGCTGGACTGGTGGGCCTCCACTTTAGTAAACGTACAAGCCTCCGTCGTCCCCGAAGATCCTGAACAGCAAAGCCTCCTGACGGACCTTCTCACCTCCGGGGGGAAGACACTTAAGTTTCTCTCGTATCAGGCGCTCGCCCTTACGGCCAACTGGGTCCTCCGTAAACGAGACACGGTCCTGGCTAAGGTATCTATGAGGATTCCGGACAGAGAGGCCCGGGCCGTACGTAGCCTTCCCTTGTGGGGTGAGTCACTATTCCCATTGAAAGAACTGGAGAACCTGATGGAGAAAGTGTCTAAGAAGAAGGAGGCCAACGTCCCCAGACCTGCGTCGTCTAAGAGGCCTCCCTACAGGAGGGCCGTCTCAGATAGCGCCGTGACATCTCAGGCCGCCCCCAGCACTTCGAGGAGAGACGCCCCCTCTTCCTCCTGGGCAGCAACTCCTCAACCCTCCCGCAGAGGAGCACCAGCTTCGTCCAGCTCCATCAGGTCGGGTTACTCCGCCTCTAGGAGAGGCAGGTCAGGCCGCCCCTCTAGGAGAAGGTAGAGGGAGAGGCCCCCTACTCCCGCCCAAGCCTCGGGTTGGGGGATGCCTCAGACCACATTGGCAAGCATGGAAGGCACAAGGAGCGGATCCTTGGACGGTGTCCGTCCTGAAGGAGGGCTACAGGCTTCCCTTCCTAGCGGATCCACCCCCTCTTATTCCAGCCAGCCAGACAGAATGGTTGGCCCCCAGGGACCCGATGAAGAGGGCCGCCCTTCAAGAGGAGGTTTCCTCCATGTTGGAGAAGGGTGCCATGGAAGAGGTCCTTCTCCCAGGCCCAGGCTTCTACAGCCGCCTGTTTCTGGTAGAGAAAGCAACGGGGGGATGGAGACCCGTGATAGACCTGTCGGCCCTCAACAAGTTCTTCAAGAAGACGGACTTCAAGATGGACACCCCAAAATCCGTCCTGCTGTCCTTGAGGGAGAAAGATTATATGATGACTGTCGACCTCAAGGACGCATACTTCCAGATCCCTGTCCACCCGTCGAGTCGGAAGTTCCTCCGGGTGAAATTGGGTCCCCAGATCCTGCAGTTCAAGACCCTTTGTTTCGGCCTGTCGACGGCCCCTCAAGTGTTCACGAGGGTCTTCGCGACAGTCTCCGTGTGGGCTCACGAACGGGGTATCCATCTCATCAGATACCTGGACGACTGGTTGCTCCTTTCCACCTCAAGGGCCCTCTTGGAGGAACAAGGGAGAAGCCTCCTCCAGTTTTGCAGGAATCTGGGGATCGTAATCAATCTGAAGAAATCGAACTTAACCCCATCCAACAGAATGGGCTACTTGGGGATGACGTTGGATACCGTGCAGGGGAAGGTTTTCCCCTCGCAGGACAGGATACGGAACCTCAAACACATCATTCAGCCGTTCCTGTCAGAACACTCCAGGAGGGCGGGAGATTGGCAGAGACTGATAGGTCACCTGGTCTCATTAGAGAAACTGGTTCCCAAAGGGAGGATGAGGCTCAGACCCATTCAATGGAACCTCAAGAACCTCTGGTCCCAGACGGACTCGCAGAAAACGTTAGTTCCAGTTCTTCCGGACACGAGAACCTCCCTGGAATGGTGGCACTGCCAGTCGAACTCCCTCAAGGGGATGCCCCTCGGGTCCAGTCCCCCTGAGTACCTCCTGTTCACAGACGCCTCCAACCAAGGGTGGGGGGCCCACCTTCTGGAAGAGACGGCACGGGGTACCTGGTCGGAAAGCGAAAAGCGTCTACACATCAATGTCCTAGAACTAAGAGCAGTTCAGAAGGCATGTCTTCACTTTGCAAGTCGTCTAAAGGGAAACACCGTGGCGTTAATGTGCGACAACGCCACGGTAGTGGCCTACATAAAGAAGCAAGGGGGCATGAGATCGAAGGAGCTGTGCGACCTCGCCATAGACATCCTGAATTGGGCAGACGAACAGCAAGTGGTGCTGCTGGCAAGGTTCATCCCCGGGAAGAAAAACGTTCTGGCCGACGGCCTCAGCAGAATGGGTCAAATAGTGGGGACAGAGTGGTCTCTACACCCAGAAGTAGCCAGACTCATCATTCAACGTTGGGGCTCCCCGGTGATGGACCTCTTTGCAACAAAGCTCAATGCCCAACTGCCGGTCTATTGCTCTCCAGTCCCAGACCAAAATGCAGCCCTAGAAGACGCCTTCCAGCACAAGTGGGACAACCTGGATGTGTACGCTTTTCCCCCCCTTCACGTTGATAAGACAGGTGCTCAACAGAGTAAGGGCCGCCCGAAACCTAAAGATGACTTTGGTAGCGCCCTGGTGGCCGGAGAGAGAGTGGTTCGCGGACCTAAAGGACCTAGCGAGCCAACCACCTTGGCCTCTGCCCGCCAGGTCAGACCTCCTGCACCAACCGCACTTCTTCAAGCTCCACGACAACCCTCTCTCTCTTCGCCTTCACGCCTGGAGACTATTGAGCGGCTCCTGAAGAAGGAGGGGTACTCCACCACCACAGCTAAGAGAATGTCCCTATACCTGAGGAGATCCTCGACCGCGGTATACCAGGCGAAGTGGGCCTCCTTCACGAAGTGGTGCTCGGAGAAACACATTAGACCTCTTAAAGCTTCGGTCCCGGACATAGCGGAGTTTCTGGCGTATCTTAGAGATAAAGTGGGAATGTCAATTCCAGCCATTAAAGGAGTTCGAGCCGCCTTAGGCCAAGTCTTCCTCCTGAAGGGCATCGACCTGGGGACCTCGAGACACATAGCGATGCTGATCAGGAGTTTCGAGCAATCCTGCCCCCCTCAAGCTAGTAGAGTGCCCAGGTGGGACTTAGCCAAGGTCTTGAAGATGATAAGTCGTCCCCCCTTTGAACCCCTGAAAGATATCGGAGACAAGGATCTCACCCTCAAGACCGTTTTCTTGCTAGCCTTAGCTTCCGCTAAGAGAGTGGGCGAGATCCATGGTCTGTCTTACGACGTTTCGCACTCCAAAGGGTGGAAAGAAGTATCCTTCAGGTTCGTGCCCTCCTTTGTGGCTAAGACTCAGAACCCAGCAGTCTGGGACCCGAGGTTTGAAGGTTTCTCAATTCCTGCCATTCCCAAGACGGGCATTACGGAGGATTTGAAGTTATGCCTAGTACGGACGCTCAGGAAATACCTGGAAAGGACAGCTCATCTCCGACCGGGTATCAAAAACCTCTTCGTTTCCACAGGTGTTAATAGGAAGCAAGTTTCCAAGAACACCATTTCCTTCTGGCTGAGACAAGTCATCGCTAGAACCTATGAAGAGGATAAAATGGTAGTGCCAGGCACTCCCCGGCCCCATGACATCAGGGGTCTGAGCACCTCCTTGGCCTTTGAGAGAAACATGGCGGTGGGGCAGATCCTACAGGCAGGCACTTGGTCGCACCAGTCAACCTTTACTGCCCACTACCTCAAGGATTATTCAAGGAAATCCTTGGACGGGTTCTCCATTGGGACAGTCATTGCCGCCCTCCAAGCTGTGTAGCGGTAAGGCCAGAGGCTGTCCCCAACGATGAACACATTCTTTGCGACTACACCCGGAGGAAATCGTCAGAAGAATTTTTTAAGAGGTGAGTCTTAGATAATAGCGTAAGGTTGCGCAGTTACCCTCACTCCCGCACTCTGATAGGCCCCGCATTCCATAGCCCTCTAGGCGCTACGTGCCAAGTCAAGTGTCAGAATAGCACTCCCGCCTCCTAAAGTATAAGTCTCCAAAGAAAGTAGTTCTCGGTAAGTATTTTGTGTTGGAACAAATCAAAAATTTTAAGTAATTTTTATTTTTCCTAACATACTTACCGAGAACTACTTTCGGGTAATGGCCCTCCCTTCCGTCCCCGAGTGCCATCCTTCCATTGCCAGGTTGGGCTATACGACGAACTTAATGAGGAGATTGACCCAGAGAGGCAGTGACCTGCCCTAATCCTGCCCTCGGGGCGCATTCCTTGGCGGCGGGGGTAGGTCTGTGTAGAGAACGGAGTAGGGGGGTAACGGCGCGAAAACCTTGGTCGATAGAGAGAGATCACAAGTGACTCCAAAGAAAGTAGTTCTCGGTAAGTATGTTAGGAAAAATAAAAATTACTTAAAATTTTTGATATTAATAGACTCAAAATTAGCATGTACTATTCAACAGTTGTTTGCTCTGGAGTCAGATGGTAATTGCAGTTTCAAAGAAAAGCATAGAGGACATTCTTCGTTATTCGTATATGCATTGCTTGCTGCATGTGTATTACATATCTCCCCCACCCCATTAAATGAAGACCTGACCTAGAGAGCCGTACTCTTCACAGGGCATCTTGCAGGAGAAACATAGGTTTTAGACGGTCAATGGTGAAGCAATCCTTTTTACCATGAATGTTGAGGAAGAAAGCTTTCGGAAAATGATGATTGACAAGGAATGGGCCAGTATATGTGGCATAAAAATCGATTCAAAGTATCGGTGTGCATAAAGACAAGTGTTGCCGTATGTGGGTCTTTCGGTATACACAATTTTCTTGTGGCTGGTAAATCTGACAGCAGTGGTAAATTTCTTCACAATATGAGCTAAATGTTTTTGATCATCGGAGGAGGTGGCAGACGGAAATAAAATTCTACAGGGACGAACAACAGGTTCCAATACACCATGACAGCTGCTAAAATATCAATGGTGTGCTAGGGATGATCCTCAGTCCCAGGAGGACCTAAAGAAGTTTTAGAAACAGCTGGAGTCAGTGTAACGGGATATTAATTCTACATTGAGAGTACAATGGAAACGTTTCACCATTCGTTTGGCTGCAGGGTAAGCAGTGGACTCATGAAGGGTGATGCCGAAAATATACCCTAATTTGTCGACATTTGAGAGGTGAAAGGGATAACCCTGACAGAAGTAATATGCTTTGGGATGGTGAATCTTGCAATCCATTTGGAAAGTAAAGCCTTAGTACATGAGGTGAATGCTGCTTCTTGCATTGGTATGTCTTCAGGCCAACAAGTAGAATGCTCAACGGCGGAAAGATAACCGTGTGCATGTGACGTGGGTAGGGGGCTAACCATTCTAACATGAGCAAGGATAAAATAATACTAAGGTTGATGAAAAGTGACCACACTCATATTCGTGTGTTAATGTAGGATAGGAATTCTATATGAAGTACAGGTGTGGACCCAATCTTTGATATTTCTAGTTATGACATGTAGTAGATCGGCAAAAGAGGGTGAGAGACTATGGATCAATTTGAACACCTGTCGTCGCATGGCCGAAGGTATCCATAAGTTTGGCCTACCAGTACTGATGTCACAGAGGATGGTGGTTTTGGAGTTTGCAAGATAATGTCTTCGAAATGGAGAGTTGTGCAGAGTGTTATGCAGGTTTTGTGCCTGGGGTACTTTTGTTGGGTTTCTGCTAAAGAATTGTAAAGCATTATCAAGTGAATGGTTGACAGTATGCTTCTGGAAAGAGCATCGTCAACAGATTACCAATCTTACAGAGATGTTGCCGTTGACAGGTGTACCAGAAGTCAGACTGTTGAGTGAAAGCATGCAGAAGGGGTATGTAGTCCATGTGAATGACGAAGGAGAAGTGTCAGAAGTGACGGACAGCCAAATACATCGCCAGTAGTTCACTACTAGTGAGTATGAGCAGTTGGCATGGGAAAGGTGAGAGCCCTTAGCAGCTGGTAGGGCTTTCTTTACATTGAAAAAGGCTACCTCCTAAAGGGGGCTAAATTTCAGATTTTTGGCTAGCTCTTAAGAGAGGCAAGTGATGATGCTGGCCGGCAAGAAACGGTTATAATAATTCACCATGCCCAAGAATTCCTGGAGTACTTTGACAATTGAAGGCGTGGGGAGCTTCTAGGCTGTCTATACTTTCTCAGGAAGTGGGTGAACGCCCTCAGGTGTGATGCGATGACCCAGGAAGGCCAATTCCTTGGCACCTAGGTACAAGTATTGTACCTGATTACAAGGCCATTGTGCCGAAGGCGATCGAGGATGATGTGTCAGCAGTTTCTTTGGAGGGAGAGAATATTAATATGTTCATCTATGTAACACAGAAGGGAGTGGTCTCTATAATACGGCCATGTGTCTTTGAAATGAATCCTATGTATTACAACGGCCAAATAAGGAGTAAGTGAAAGTACATGGTGTGCCAAAGGGGATAGAGAGGGTGGTCTTAGGGATGTCTTCTGTGTTCATGGGCACCTGATAATACCCCTTCAGAAGGTCGGGGTTCGAAAATACTTTAGCACTTTGAAGGTAGGTGGTGATGTCAGTAATATTTGGGAGTGGGTAGTGATCTACTCCATCTGCATGTTAAGGTGTGTCTAATACCACCAAACGGCCATAGGAATCCCTCCTTCTCCAGGATGAGGCTTAGGGTCAACAACGATTGGCTTGAGCTCTTTTGACAAAGGCCCATTTCTACCATTTTGGCAAATGGGCATTCAACAGCTGTCCAAGACCTAACGTCTTAATCTTGTCAACTCTGGGAGTCTTGTTGTCTCGATATGGTGATAAATACAATGCTTGGAGGGAACTGAGGGCAACAGGCACAGTTCTGGGCAGAAGATGTCGAAATGTAAAGTGAGGACATGGGCATAGGCATCCTTGGCTTGCTGATGTGGAGAGCAAGGTTTGAGGGAGCAGGTGATAAAAGTGGGGATGAGTAAGAGCTGGCATTCAATGAGAGTTGATGTGTGACAAAAACCAGAAGGTTGATATGTGTGAGGAAATCTATCCTGTTGCGAGGCAGTATACTGGCGGTGATGAAATTCCACCAGTACTGGGGCCCTCAAACATCTCACAACTGTGAGTGAGGGTAGTAGATCTATTGGCAGCCACCAGCGGGACATAAGCAGTCCTGGAATAACATGGCTCCACCCTTAAGAGGAAATGGGACAGAAGGGGATGGCAGTCGTTAGTATCTACCAGAAATTTCGCTTCAGGTTCTGAAGAATGGAATAAGAAGACATTATCTAATTGGGAGGTCACCATCACTAATGATGGCCTATTTGCACTTTTTTTTTTTTTTACAATTTGCATCAAGTATCACATTTCTTTGCAATAGCCCTGAATCTGGAGTGGTAAGAGTACAACTGATGGTGAGTGGTATCATCCAGTGGTTGTTGATGGCATTGGTTATAGCATGGGGGTGGGTCAACATAGTGGACTGCTACATTGCTGCCCAGGCATATTTCGATGTGGACGTCGATGTCCTACAGCATGCACCTAAGCTTCAATTGGCGTTGAAAGGTTGGCCCCTTCATCATGAGTGATGATGGAGTTCTTGATAGTGAGGTAGTGGCTGTACATACTGGTGTTGAATCTGGTAATCAGGCCCTTCATGGACAAGATTTTGATGCCGAGAAGGGCAGGTTACACTGGTTTCAGCAAGTATTTTATCCAAAGAGCATACAGTAGGTTCACTTCGCGAGAAAGACCATCTACAGCAGGCTTGAGGAATCAACGTCTTTTGATCCCTCAATGGTTGTTAAGAGAACTGAAAAATCTTGGCTACACAAGTACCTGGTGATGGCAAGAAAAGAGAAGCAATGACCAGCATACATTGTTTACCATTCAATAAAAACTTTTAGATTCCATACCCCTTTGAAATAACAGTCTATATTAGTAGAGTTTAAATATAATTGCACACTGAAAACATGTTGATCAAGAATAGCTCTTGAAATGACAAAGTTATAACGCATAGTATTCTTTATTCAGGATGTAATTTCTTTTAAGTCAGCCAACCTTTTAAAGGCATATATGTCAAGATTCCGAACTAAACAGAATAAGAGGCCTATCTCCAGGGTCATCGTTAATATTGCTTTGACTCTCTATTGGCTTAGCTAAAGTCACATAATCGGTTGGTCGGATGCTAAAGCTGTAATACGTATAAATGACTTTACCTCCAAAAATGTTGTAGAATCATTTTTAAATGCCTGTACCCACGGTCACAATTTTAATCTAGTCTGGTTTCCAGTAGTCCTATATTAAATTCTTTCTTTTTAAATCCAACTTATCTGGAATTACTAAGAAACTGATAGTTTAGTGATGCCCTTCACTGGTACATATATGATATACTACTACACTGTATTTATTTTTTATTCTCATGGTGAGTCCGACAATATAGCCAATAAAGAAAAAGTATTTACTGCAACCAAGACTACACTTCTCCGTTCTTAACTATAAAATACAATCATACACGCACACACATACACACACATTTATATATATATATATATATATATATATATATATATATATATATGTATATATATAGATATATATATATATATATATATATATATATATATATATATATATATATGTGTATATATATATATGTGTATATATATATATATATATATATATATATATATATATATATATATATATATATATATATATATATATATATATATATATATATATTATATGATGGTCCCGTTGTCTGGGAACCAAAATATAATATCATTTATTTACGGCTGGTAAACTACACAACCTCTCGAGTTCCAAACTCACCTGTTTGTTTTTACATTAAATCTGTTACACTTGAAAATATTAATACCCGAGCTCTGAGACAGTTATATAACTCACAGAAAGCAATTATATAAAAAACACTGAATATTCAAAGGTCTCTTAAGTACACTCAAAACAAAACTGGGTAATTATTATTAAGAATTGTTGTATTCAAACAACCTCTTACTTAGATTCTTTAACAGGGATACAATAGAATACTGAGAAAACTCTGGTGATTGAAATAATACACTCTTTACCTAAATAAATATATCTAATAATAATTACAACAATTTGAAAGTATTTACATGAGAAATAAATCACTCGAAATATTAAGTCTGAACAAAACTTACATTAAGACAAAAGAAATGTTATACTCTGAGAATTATATGATGACTTGACTCAGATTATTAAATCTGGGTAAAGCCTTAGACTAAGACAAAAGAAATAAATACTTATGAAAATTATACATTCACTTGTGCCTTTTGGAATTAAATTTTACACAAACATTTAGGCTTGATGCTTAATGAAATTAGATAAACTTTAACACTCCAATGCTTAAACTCTTAAAGAAATTACATAAAGTTACTTATAAACTTATGAGTTTAGCTCACACAAAGTTAACCACATAACGATACAAATATACTTCACGTTTGTACCTAAAGACTCCTGGGCCAGTTACAAAGATTTACACATTACCAGCATTCACTACAACACAATAAATTAAAAATTTCTGGCAAATTTGCAGCAACGTTTTAACACACTACACACGATATACGTTAGGTCACAAAATTATTTTGGAGAGGACACACTTTAGACACTATGAGAGAGACAGGATGTACTTTACTCGTTCACAGGACAGGCTGGTTATCTTCTGCTCTTAAGCATCCCGGGGGCTGCATATATATGAGCTTAGTAACTTCTATATTATTCTTAATAGATTATTCTCGGGGCTTGGGGGCTGGCTCCTAGCGACCGCAGAGTTATCAACTAGATAAAAATTCAGGGGGACGTACCTTGGTTTCAGGCAACTCTCTCCCTCAGTTGCTCCACCCCTCTACCGTTCCCAGAAAAAAAAGATAAAATCTAAATTTGGGGTTTTTGAGAACCTTCCAAAACATGTGGAAAATACAAGAGTTAGGTATTTTCTCACAAACATGACAGAATACCACATTGAAATATAAAAAAACATTTACATAAGCCCTTGTTTATACCTCGTATAGTAATAAAACGCTTTTCAACAGATTACGTAAGACTTTGTAACAAAAATACATGAAATAAAAGGTTAATTCTTAAAAATAACTTAAATTCACATATACTGACCTGAATGAAGAATAATATCAAACTAGCGATGAAAGTTTTTTGTAATTTATATACCAAAATTATACTTACATGAGAGAAACTCACCTTAAGAGCTGGCTATTCCCCTCTTAAATAAACATATGAAATACATAAATAAAATACATGGATAAATTATTTACTTTAATCTAGACCAGCTTCGTAAGATAGCTCCCCCCAAAAAAGCTTATTTATTCTAGGTCTGAATCCATCAACTCATCCCGAGATAAATAATCAGCAGCCACGTTACCTTTAACTGATAATGTATATGCTTTACATTAATACAATATGGTTGCAAACATAATGGCCACCTAGATAACCTTTGATTATCATCTTTCAACTTATCAACCAAAGATAAAGGATTACGATCCGAATACACCGCAATCTCGTTATTTTGTGATCGATTCACTTAGACCGTAAACTTGTTTATCACTGCGACTAACGCTAACAGTTCCTTTTCAACTGTCAATTAGGCTTGCTGATGTTTCTTCAGCTTTGACAACATAAAACAAACAGGGTGAAGAATTCCTTCCTCGTCTTTTTGCAATGAGAAGGCTCCAGTCCCATTATCCGACACGTCCTCTTGAATAAGGAATTTCTTGTGTAAATCAAGTGCTTGCATTCTTGGCACTTGCTGGTCCATACAAATTTTTTCTTAGGGCTAGTCAAATCCGTCAAAGGGGCGACTACAGCCGAAAAGTTCAGGGAAAAACGTCGTTAGAATCCTGTCATCCCTAAAAACTGTTGTAATTGCTCTCTCCTTGTGGGGGTGCTGCTTTCCTTATTATTTCGACGTTAGTGGCTACCAGTGTGATTAGTCCTATTCTTAATTCAGATCCCTATTACTGAACTGTTGCCTTTCCAAATTCTTCCTTCTCAAGTTTAATTGTCAGGTATGTTCGTCGCAGCTTTTGAAATACATTCTTCAGGGTTTCTTGATGTTCTTCCCATATCGATGAATATACCACTATATCATCGAGATATACACCTACTCCTTCTATCAACCCTAGAAGGTTATCAATCACACGTTGAAAAATAGTGGGGGCGTTCATTAGACCAAATGACATGAAAGGGTATTGATATAACCCAAACAGGGTTATAAACGCAGATAACAATTTTGCGTTGTCGTCGAAAGGAATTTGATAATAGCCTTTTAACAAGTTGATCTTAGAGATGAGCTTCGCTTGTTCGATTTTGTTGAGGAGTTGGTTGATGAGTGGCAATGGATAATTATCGGCCACACTGATCGAATTCAACTGTTGGCAGTCCGCACACATACTGAAAGATCCGCCCGTTTTTTTCACGAGCAGGGGTGGAGAATTGTAAGGACTAGAACTTTGTTTGGCTAATCCGATTTGTAACAAACAATCCACTTCTTTTTTCATGACTACTCGGTCATACTGCGACAGTCGATAAGCACTTTTTTAAAAATGTCTTTCCATTGTTTTAAGGTGTATCTCATGCTTTGTCGGGTTGGTTCGTTTAGGGACATCTGAATCAATTTCAGAGAAACTTCTAATTAATCTGCTTAATTCCTCTTGTTGTTCCTGGTTCAAACGAGTTAATATCTCCTCCAAATTCCGAATGATAGATGAATTATTCACTTTGCTTACCACTCCTACCTCACATCCGTCGTTGTATTCCGTGTATGGTATGGCTTACGCCACACACACCTGTGAAGCTTCGGTCTCGATTTAGCTTAAGTAGGGTTTCCAGAGGTTAACGTGTACTTTCCTCTGACTTTTCCCTCTTCCTATGGTTTTGATAACGTTGGTCAGGTCACCGATTTTCTCCAAAAACTTGAATGGTCCTTAAAACTTGTTAGAGAGTGGGAATCACCTTTTCGGCAAGAAAACCCATACTTATTGACCTACCAAAAACTATCTGTCCTTACTTTTTGTATCAAACCCTTTCTTCATTTTTCTTGACCCGCCTTAAGGTTTTCTAGGGAAAATTTCCTTATCTCGCTGATCCTTTGCCACAAATTCTTGACATATTCTCCATCCGTTTCCTCTCGGTCCTTCCATTTTTGTTCTAGCATTTTATTCTGTCCACGTACTTCTCGTCCAAATACTATTTCATTTGGGCTACATCCCATGCTTTCTTGATAGGCATTAAGTACCTCAAACAACATCAACGGTAGTTCGATATCCCCTTCATTCCCCGTTTCATTATAGAAGTTCGTTACATACCCTTCAGAGTTTGATAAAACCTCTCTAATACACCTTGGGTTTCCAGATGATAAGAAGTTGACAGTTGTTGTTTCACATCCATCAGTTTTATTACATCCTTAAACAGTTTTTACATGAAATTCATTCCTCGTTAACTTCGAACGATTTCAGGAATTCCAAAATTAGTAAAAAAATCTAGTAATTTCTCGGCGATAATTTTGGCACTTATGTTCCTGACGGGTATGGCTTCTGGGTATCTTGACATTGGACACATCAAGGTTAATATATATTCGTGACCTTTTTGGTCCTTGGTAAAGGTCCCACAATGTCGATCATTACCTTGCTGAAGGGTTCTCCTGCACTTTTATCGGGTGTAATGTACAGTCAAATGCAAAAGTCCTATCGTTTCCAGTCCCCCTCTGTCATCCCTAATATCTATAGATTCCAGAATTTCGGGTGTAGAAGAGTTTGGTTCTTGGGGGGAGGGTGGGGGGGAGGCAACAGCTGGAACCCATTCGCCAGGCAGGGGGGGTGGGCGACGAGCTGCGGGAGGACGCCGGGAAGGGGGAAGTACTACCCGTTAAGGTGCGATTAGATTGGAGAGTTTTTTCCGCGAGTTGCTCTCAGGCAGCTGCTCTATGGAATGTAAACAGGCTGTAGAGTACTCTCCGAGATTTTCTCTTTACTCTTGCGAGTGTTTCTCTTCTCTGGCGCGCACTACAGTCTAAACACTCTAGACAGCACGCTCGTAGAGCTAGGTTGTTGCTCTCCACTCTCTCCAGTGAATATTCAGATCTCTGAAAGTTTTCGTTACTCTCGCGAGAGAACATGTGCTAAAAAGTGGAATAAAGACCAAACAATTGCATTAATTCAGCAATACGAGAAATTTCCTGAACTGTGGAATGTGAATTTGCCTGAGTACAGAAACAAAGAGCTGAAAATTAGTAAAATTAAAGGAATAGCTGAGAACTTGGGAATTAGCAAAAAAGAAATTACAAGGAAATGGCACAATCTTCGGAGTCTAATGTATACTGAAGCTAGAAAATTGAAGAAGAAAAAAAATGGGAGTAGAACTGAAGAAATAATTAGTGTGAAAAAAAAATTAAAAAGCAATAAAAAAAACACTACCCACAAACACACACACACACACACACATCAATACCCGTTATTTTTAACGAGCACGTGCACTGGATTATTTGTTATTATTATTTGAAAAAAAATTTTTTTATTAAATATATTTAATTCAAATAAATGCTTAAAATTTACATATCTAATCTAAATATTTGAATTTAACGGGAACGTGCAGTAGATTATTTGTTATTATTATTAAAAATGAAAATATTAAATACATTTAATTTAAATAAATGATTAAAATTTAAATATTTAATTTAAATTTTTGGATTTAACGGGCACGTGCACTAGTTACTTTGTATTTATATGTTGTGCTTTCTTATCCTAACCTACCCAACCTCACTTACTGCTCACTCCAGCATTTTTTTGTGTTTACACAGTGTTTTATAAAACACTTTATTTCTTCAGGAACTGCCTAGCCCTGAATTGATCTGGAAACGGGAATCAACCAGAGCAATCTGAAAGTATTAATTTGGAAACAGGAACCCCCAAACATACGAAGTTCTTATAGCTCGATGTATCTTCCTCAAACAATTTTCTTAATAATTTTGCATGTGCTCCATCTTCTCCCCTTCTGCTTATCCATTTTCCGACCCACAAACTTCTTTTCCTTTTCTTTTTCACTTCGTTCATAATTATTAATGCAGCAGCAACACGGTACTTTTGAGACATGTTCTCTCAACCCTCGCTAGTTGTCGTCTGGCACTGGCTCCAGTGTAAATAGATGCGCGAGAAATCTTACCCGACTCTCGGACACTTTCTCTCGCGACACTCACCCACAGCTCTCGGATTGAAAAACTTGCTGGTAGTATAAACACGCTGTAGAGAAAGTCGCGCGAAAGTAGCCGTCTCTCGGGAGAGTTTAATCTCCAGTCTAATCGCACCTTTAGAGCTTTGAGCTGTGATGGCTGGGAAAACACAAAACATTATGTATGAACGTAAATTCAATATAATTTCTTGGTTCCTAATTATATCATTATAATAATACATAACTTGCAATCATATAGTATATTTGATGTGATATTTGATATACCATTCTCGCAAACAACTTTTTTACAGAAATTATCGATGTTTCGTTTGACATTGTATTTTGTCCCGACTGGAAAATCTCTAAAACATAAGCCAGGAATAACTCTCTCTCTCTCTCTCTCTCTCTCTCTCTCTCTCTCTCTCTCTCTCTCTCTCTCTCTCTCTCTCTCTCTCTCTCTCTCTCTTTATATATATATATATATATATATATATATATATATATATATATATATATATATATATATATATATATATATACAGTATATACTGTATACTGAAAAAGAGGGATTCTAAAAGCATAAAGTGTGGGATAGGGCAGAGTAGGTTTTTAGAGCTGTTGCGCGGAAGGAGGCATTTTGTTTCAAAGTAATTCACCATCGACTAATCTGTATCATAATATTTTCGGCAAAGAATCCAAATTATAATTATGTTGTTTAGACCCATTTGCTGTGGTATTCGATATAACATTCTAACAGAAAAGTTATTGCCTAAAATAATGAACTTTGGTATAGTTTGGAAATTTTGTTCAGCCTAAAAACATTACTTATACCCAATTCACGAGTCCAATAACAAATCATTTTCATTAGATAGAATATCTACACTTGGTATGCAACAATTGAGCATATATTAATGAGTATTTCAGGAAACGCTAGTGTTTGTGTGAGCAGTCAATCATCAAGAAAGTGATTCCACGAAGATGGTATTCATAATCACACACTGACCAATAAAGAAAAATTGACATAGAAACACTTGGAATATCACCTTGGATTTCCTTTATAATATTTAAACGTTGATCACTCCTTTGGAAAAATGTCAACTTCACAGATGACAAATATTTTACATCTGTGGGAGCACGAACAAGGCATCGCTGTAGGTAACGGAATACCAGCTGTAATGAGACAAATATTCAGAAAAGAGCTATGAGTGAAAGAGTTCGTATTAATTTGTGGAGTTGGATGATTATTTGGAAGGGTCATGGGCAATGATTATGTAGATGTCCTCCTTCCCACGATGTGAGCCATGGCCATTCCCAATCCACACCCAATCGTTCTAGTGCACGATAATAGCCCCATCCATACCAACACAGTAGTCAGAGCTTGGTTAGAGCATCGCCCAGAAATCCAGGTAATAAACTAGGCACCAAAGGGGTGCAACCTCAACCCCATAGATAACCTATTGGCAATAATGGTTCGTTATTAGGACGTGGGAGAGCGTTTGAATTGTGGGTGTTAATACTTCACTCTACCATATGCATGAATCTTGTGTTTGGGCTTAATAGCATCTTGCTTTTCCAACTAGAGTTGTAGCTTAGATAATAATAATAATAATAATAATAATAATAATAATAATAATAATAATAATAATAATAATTCAAACTAAGGGACGTTTAGTTTACATTGTATATATGGATGATTCTTGAATTAGAATTAAAATAATGAAACGTTTTCTTTACTTTTCAGCGGATATTTATATTCAGTAAGCTAAGCAACTGCATTTGGTCACTGTAGTCTAGTTTTTACACTAAACTCCTCGGGTCATATTACAATGTAAATAAAGACAACTATGAAATTATGATGTCTCCTATAAACCATCTTTGATACTAACTGAATATAATTGCTCATTAATCAAGAAATTACAGCTGGAACCAGAGTTTATTCAGCGGGAACATAGAATCAATATGTGTTCCATACCATAGTAGCAATTAAAACAAAAGTGCATTTTGTATAAGTGAATGCACACATCCTAACCTGCACAGCTTTCAACCAATTTGTCTCATTCTTATTAACATGTAGTCAGTAACTATGACAGAGAATGCTTAAAGATTATGTCATGCAAATATTTTAAGCATTAAGTGACTTGTCTTTATAGAATCTACAAAATGTAGTAGAATTCATTTGTGGTGGCACAAAATTTCATACCTCAATGTAAATCGTATCTTTAGGAAAAAAAAAATAACACTTAAGGAGGCCAAGAAAAGCCATAAATACACCTAACCGAACCTTAGTAGTGTAAGCTAGGGGAGAATATAAAGAAATCTGAAAATTATTTGTAGGTGCTCTCTGGTGATTGACTGCTCACACAAAAATTGGTGTTTCCTGAAATACTTGTTCATATATGCTGCATTGTTGCATACCAATTGTCGATATGCTATCTAAGAAAATATGTTGTTATTGGACTTGGGAATTGGGTATAAGTAAGGTTTATCGGTCTGGACAAATTTTCCAAACTATACTAAAGTTCATTATTTTAGGCAATAACTTTTTTGTTAGAATGTTATATCGAATAACAACAAGTGATTTTTTGTTAGAATGTTATATCGAATAACAACAAGTGAGTCTATACAACGTTATTATGATTTGGAATTGTTGCCGAAAATATTATGATACTGATTAAATGATAGTGAATTTCTTTCAAACAAAAATCCCTCCTTCCCCTCCTTTAGAATTACATTCTTTCGATACACACACACACACACACACACACACACACATATATATATATATATATGTATATATATATATATATATATATATATATATATATATATATATATATATATATAAGAGAGAGAGAGAGAGAGAGAGAGAGAGAGAGAGAGAGAGAGAGAGAGAGAGAGAGAGAGAGAGATAAAGAGAGAGAGAGAGAGAGAGAGAGAGAGAGAGAGAGAGAGAGAGAGAGACTCCTAGCTTTTGTTTACAAAAGATTTTTCAGTCCAGACATAATAATTGACAAACTAATCATCGATCAGTTTGGTCAACAATTTGTTCGCGAGAAGGGTGTAGTAAGTAACACAGCAAATATAAGTTAGAATCATTATAATCATAAAACTGGGATCGGATCGTGTGATATCATATTGAATTGCGTCCATACATCATGCCATCACACACCATACAAGTCTAACAAATAGTACATCACCGCCCGTCGTCCTGCCCCTTCCTGGCGTCCTCCCCAGCCCGTCACCACGCCCCGGCCTGTGGTCCTCCCTCCTAACTACCAAACTCTTCTACACCTGAAATTCTGGAATCTATAGATATTGGAGGTGACAGTGGGGGACCAGAAACGATAGGACATTTGGATTTGATTGTACTTAATGTACTTGTTTGGCTTTCCAGCCATCTGACATGTGTGACATGCACGGCAAAACTGGCTCATGTCCTCATGCATACCAGGCCAGAAAATGATTTATAATCTTCTAGGTCGTATTTCTTACCCCCATATGTTCGTCTCATGCGCTACGGCAATCACCTGTCTTCTCAACGGTGTGAGAATCAATTTTTGATGGTATATCCCCCATTAGGCATCCCCTGGGATATCGGCTGGTCTATGCTTCCTCATAAGCAACCCATATTTAAGATAATAACAATGCTGAATTTTCTATTTCTTCTTTCTTCTTTGTCTTATCATCTAGTCATCTGTCATTCCTCTTCCCTTGGGCTTACTCGGGAGTTCTCTTCTTGTGTATCGTCAAGGTAATCCTCTTCTCTGGAAAACAAATCTTTCAAGTTCATTGATCTTTCAGTTTCCTTTTCTTCTTCAGCATCCCCTTTCTTGGTCATACTCCTAGTCGTTATACAACAAGGAAACAGATAAGGGTAATCCTTCTCGAGTTCAGTCGTAGGTCTATACTTCAATGATTTCTCCATTACAATAAGACAAGGCACAAACAGTGCTCCACCATCCTCATTACCCAGCAAGACTTCTACTCCTTCGACAGCTAATGAACCCTTTACAGTAAAATCAAAATGGCCTGTCACCAACTTGCATGACAGTTTCAAATGGCAAATAGGGGTAACCTCTTCACCTCCTATTCCCTTGAAAATAACCGAGTCTCCTGTGAGAGACTGTTCCACCAACCGGTGTACTCGTATCACAACACTATGGTTGCAACCTCTGTTGTGCAATTTTTTGACAAGGGTTCGCTCACTACCGTCTATTACTGCTAACATACATTCATGAATATATAGTTTGAAGGCATCCACGCTGTTTGAGTTTTTCCTGTTTGTCATGTAAACATTGGCTGATTTATTTTCCTCTTCGTTCTTTCCCGATTGTTTCATCGTCTTCACATTCCGTGAAGTCAAATTATCCTTAACCACTTGGGCGACTGCTTTCAGTTGATTCGACCAACAGTCCTTACTGATATGGACTCTCTGGCCACACTTAAAACAGACAATATTAACTTTCTGCACGTCTTCCATGATACTTGAAGGGATATAATTCGAAGATTGTTGCTGTGGTACTATCATATTCTGCTTAGGAACAGCACCAGTGCTGCTTCCACTGTAACTATTGAACTTTTTCATAGTTATAACTGAACTGGTTTCCATGGGTCGGCAAATACTTGACACTTGGTCGGAACGATGGTTGGTACTTCAAACCCGAGGAGGGATTATGACTGATAATATTAAAATCTTCACTCAGCGAAGCGGCTTTATCAAGTTTCTTCACTTCTCTCTCTTAAGTACGTTCGAATATTTTCAGGAATTCCTTGTAGATACTGTTCTAGTACTATCAATTCTTCTAAATCAGCCATCTCCCTAACGTTAGCAGCCTCTGTCCATCTCTTAAAACATTGTCATACCTTATAAGCGTAATCCAGGAAAGCCATTTTCTTGTTCTTCCTCAAGCTTCAGAACCTTTCATTATAATATTCAGGGGTCATCTGATACACTCGCAACACGCTCCTCTTTACTCCTTGATACTCTTTCCTCTGGTCCTGAGATAAGGATAAGTAAGCACTGCATTTTTTCCCAAAGAGTTCACTCTTCAAAAACTCAGACTATTTATCTTGTGTCCATTGCATCGTCAATGTGACTGTTTGAAAATGATCGAAGAACTCAGCAGGAGCCTCTTCTGTGAACCTTGGAATTAACCTCGGGGCATTTTTTACATCAACACGGGATTGTTCATAGCAGGGGTCGCCTCTGTGTGCATTGCCGACCGTGCACGAGCATTTAACCGCTCCAGCCCCCTTGCATATCGTGCTATTTCCCATGCCTCTCCTCTCTTTTTCTTCCATTTTCCACGCATGTCTTGCGACTTCCCTCTCTTCTTCTTCTTGTCTTGCTTCCATTTCCTTCGCCAGTTCTGCTTCTTCTCTCTATTCTTTTTCTCGTCTTGCTTCTATTTCCTTTGCACGTTATGCTTCTTCTCTTTTCTTCTTTTGGTCTTGCTTCCATTTCCGTCTCTCTTGCCATCATCTTCAACTTTATCAAATTCTCCGCTGTAATTCGTCAAAACTCAGCCCAAACATCCCTTTCTGCTTTCAGGCCTTCAGATTGTGTGTGTACCAACCGTGTGTCACACAATTGTACATAATTCCTTTTGTACATATTATGCTTGTATCTTCGCTCTTCCCTCGCACTAAAACGAACATGAAAATTCATGTCTGCTTTTCTCCTCTGTAACATTGTCAATATTTGAACATGAAAATTCTTGTTGCTTTGAGATTTTGTATATAAAGGAGTGTGTTCTTTAATAAACAACTCAGTTGATTGCATCCTGCCTTTGAGTCATAACCTCTCTCTCGGCACCGTCACATTGGTGACCCCGGAAGTCGACTCGCTCCCACTGCCTTCCACCCCCACCTCCCTCGCCCCTCCATCGTTGGTACTATGACGGACTCTACTACAGCAGTTGGCGCTGCGGCCGCCCCATTGAAACTTTCACCGTTCGCCAGCGGAGAGGCATTTGCTTGGTTTCAGCGCGCAGAAGTCCAGTTTCGCATCAACGGCGTGACTCGCTCAACCACCAAAGCAGATTATGTTCTCGCGGCGATACCCGAGGACACCTTCCCGGAAATATCCGACTGTCTTTGTGAACAAGGAGACACGCCAATAGCGTATGACGCCCTCAAAACATACCTTCTGCAGCAGTACTCGCCGTCGCCAGCCGCCCGTGTAGCAAATCTTTTTCAGCTCTCGCAACAACCGTTGGGGGACCAAAGGGCTTCGCTTGCCCTCAGGGAAATGACCAGTATCGCTTGCCTTCAACCTGCCGCAGACGGCTCTCCTCGTGAGGTGAACCTACTTCGTGCCCTTTGGATACGCCGTTTACCCGGACCTATACGCGCTGCCATACCCGATGTCGATAGTTTACCCATAAAGGGCTTGATGACCAAAGCCGACGCCCTTATGGACAGCCACTTCAAGACCTCCATCAACGCCTCCACCCCTGACGAAGAGGATGCCTATTCAACGTCAACCAAAGCTGACATGAATGCCGTAGGACATACACGCCTAACTCGTGATGTGCCGAAGCGGCAACAAAGCCACCCACCACCCACCAATCGCTGGCGCCCCAACAAACGACTTCTACAGCCACTTACTACCTCCCATCTGCCGCAGTTTTGCTACTACCACTTCAGATTCGGGTCAACCGCGAAGAAATGTGCCGAGGATTGTCAGTGGCCAAAAACGTGCAAGTAGGCCATCGCTCGTGGCGGTGGCCTCCCGTGTTTCTAATCTTTTCTTTTTACATAAGGCAGGAATGGGCGTGCGATTTTTGGTAGACACGGGTGCTTGTCGTTCTCTTTTGCCAAGGGAACTCTTCAAGACACGACTTAGTCTGTCTACATCTGCCGACGTTCGCTTGGTAGCTGCCAACGGATCTGCGATACCAACTTCCGGTTACGAGAACCTCACAACCCTTGGTCGTCACCCTTACACATCGTTCTGAAGAAAGACGGCTCCCTCCGTCCGTGCGGGGATTACAGGCGCCTGAACATACAAACAGAACCGGATCACTACCCCCTCCCAAACATTGCCGATGTGACCTCCTACCTGCACAAAGCGAAGGTTTTCTCTACGCTCGACCTCCTGAAGGGGTATTATCAGGTGCCTATGAACCAAGAAGACATCCCCAAGACCGCCATCACCCCTCCCTTTGATACATACACCTTCAATTACTCCTGTTTTGGCCTTCGTAATGCTGGGGCTACGTTTCAACGTCTCATGGATGGCATCTTAGGGGACCTCCCTTTCTGTGTATGTTATGTGGATGACATACTTGTGTTCTCCTCAAAAGAGTAACACCTCCGTCACCTGCGCATCGTGCTCGACCGCCTGCAACAAAACGGCCTTGTAGTCTGGTACGACAAGTGTACCTTTGGTGCCAACGAAGTGTCGTTCTTAGGGCACCGCATCACTCCTGAAGGTGTCCACCCCCTCCCTGAGAAGTTAGCAGCTGTTCAGAACTTCCCTGTGCCCTCGACCGTCAAAGCTCTGCAGGAATTCTTGGGCATGATCAACTATTATCACCGTTTTCTGCCAGCCATTGCCGCCACTCTTGCTCCCCTCTACGCCTCCCTGAAGGGCAAGCCGAAGGACCTGAAGTGGGGTCCCCTTCAAGATGCAGCCTTCTGCAATGCAAAGAAGGCCCTATCAACTGCTGCGGCTCTCACTTTTCCTATCCCACATGCCCCTCTCCTTCTCTCCACCGATGCCAGCGACGTCGCTATTGATGCAGTACTCAAGCAGGTGGTCAACGGCTCACCCCGCCCATTGGCCTTCTTCAGCAGAAAACTGTCCAAGGCAGAATCAGGCTATTCTTCCTTCGATCGAGAATTGCTGGTGGTGCACTTGGCTGTCCGCCACTTTCGCCATTTCTTAGAAGGTACGCCCTTCGTCATTCGCACAGACCACATGCCTCTGGTGCACGCCTTTACTCGACAGTCTGATGCCTGGTCCGCCCGGCAACGCCGACATCTCTCCGCCGTGGCTGAATACAATTGCACCCTTCAATACGTCCCTGGGAAAATGAATCCCGTTGCCGATGCCCTGTCAAGAAACACGTTGGCTGCCGTTCAACTGGGATTGGATTACAACGCCCTGGCTGAAGCCCAATGACAGGATCCAGAGTATCAAGCATGTAGGACATCCTGCACGTCCCTCCGTTGGGAAGACTTTCCCCTCAAAGACTCCAACACCACCCTCCTCTGTGACGTCAGTACTGGCAGACCGTGACCTTGGATTTCTGCTCCCATGCGCCGACAGGTGTTTGATTTCATTCACGGCCTTTCACATCCCTCGTGCCGTTCTACTGCACAGCTGCTGAAGGCAAAGTTCATTTGGCACAGCATTTCTAAGGATGCTAAGGATTGGGTCCGCGCCTGTACTTCTTGCGAAACTTCCAAAGTACATCGAGGAATGCCTGACAAAATCCCCACCCGACAAAAGCCCCACCGACGAAACCCCCACTGACAAAACCCCCACCCGACATAACCCCCACCCGACAAAACCCCCACATGACAAAACCCCCACATGACAAAAACCCCACCTGACAAAATCCCCACATGACAAAAACCCCATCCGACAAAAACTAAATTTGCTAAATTTTAGTTATAGTCGGTCATTGTTTTTATTTGGTTACCTATTTATGAAAATTTTTGGCATGATGGCAGCTTAAACTATTTTAAATATGCATATTCAGGATCTGTATCAAACAAAAGTTGATTTTTAAATGCTTTACTAAAAACAAAAGGTATCAAAATTAACATTTTTAAAAGTATTTATTAAAAAAGATAAGATTACACAAACCTTTAAAAGCCTTTCGTTCAGAGATAAAGATATCTTTATTCAGAGCTTCAATTACAGTCCAAATTGTGGGGTGACTGTAACCCATAAGGTATTTGAAAGAATTATTCCATGTTTCACATAGGTTATTTGTACGGTCTTCACCATTAACAGTTGCTTCATACACACTCCATTTTTCAGGAGAAAATAATTGTGGTATTTGTCGTGATCGACGCTTAGTACCCGTCACATAAACAGAATCAAAATATTCCAAAAGAGGTTCAAGATGGGTTGGGCAATTCAATTTAAGGAAATTTATGCCATCTATGATTTTATCAGCTGGCAGAAAAGCTAGTCCATCAATCATTCCACAAAAATGCCTAGTAGATTCATCTTGCTTGTAAACATTGCTTAGTCCTAAGCTTTGTACTTTCCTCCATGTATTCTGTGTCAGATGATAAAAGTATGTTTTAATATGAATAAGAGGTCCTAATATATTTTCAATTGCATTTAAGAGAGATTTTTCGAAGTCTGACATCGTAGTAACAGGATTCATATCTAACCCTAGTACCTCTCCCTTTTCCAAAATTGTCGTAAGAAATTCTTGATAGATTTTCTGTAAGCAGTAGTTTATTTGGTAATAGGTACTTAGCCAATTTTTTTGTAAGCAGTAGTTTAATGGTAATAGGTACTTAGCAAATTTTTTGTCGAGTGGGGTTTTTGTCATGTGGGGATTTTGTCGGGTGGGGTTTTTGTCATGTGGGGGTTTTGTCGGGTGGGGGTTATGTCGGGTGGGGGTTTTGTCAGTGGGGGTTTCGTCGGTGGGGATTTTGTTGGGTGGGGGTTTTGTCGGTTCCCCATTCAGGAGTGGGCACCTTTCCTCAACCTCAGCGTCGTTTCGCACACATTCACGTCGACGTTGTAGGCCCCCTACCCACATCACAAGGACATCGTTACCTGTCTACCATCATTGACCGCTCCACCTGTTGCCCTGAAGCCATTCCCATGGAAACTGCAACGTCCGCCTCATGTACATCTGCCTTTCTCTCTGGATGGATTGCAAGATTTGGTATCCCTGAACATATTACTTCTGACAGGGGAACCACTTTCACCTCTCAATTGTGGACATCATTAGCGAATCTCCTGGGCATCACCCTACATCAGACAACGGCCTACAACCCCGCTGCCAATGGATTGGTTGAACATTTTCATCGCACCCTCAAAGCAGCTTTTTTTTCCCGCTGCAAGGATTCAAACTGGTTTACTCAGCTTCCCTGGGTCCTCCTGGGACTAAGGACCACTCCTAAAGAAGCCCTCGACGTCTCGGCAGCTGAAATGGTGTATGGCGACCCGTTGGTCGTCCCTGCTGAATATTTTCCTTCTACAACCTCCTCCGACGATCTCCAGCGCATACGTCACGTCTTGGGAAAATTTACTCCATGCCGCCAGACTTACAAGCCCCCAGCAAAGCATCACATACTAACAGACTTGCACTCTGCAACACACATCTTCCTACGCAACGACACTACTAAGCCACTACTAACGCCCCCTTACACGGGTCCTTTCCTTGTGATCCGACGCAGTCCGAAAGCATTCCTACTAAACATTCGGGGCAAAGAAGACTGGGTCTCCATTGATCGTCTAAAACCTGCTTATCTCCTGACAGATGACCCGCCTACAGTTTGCCTTTCTAGATCAGGGCGCCTTATTTAACTTGTACAGTATGTCATTTTTAGGGGGGGAGCCATGTACCAACCGTGTGGCACACAATTATACATAATTCCTTTTGTACATATTATGCTTGTATCTTCGCTTTTCCCTCGCACTAAAACGAACATGAAAATTCATGTCTGCTTTTCTCCTCTGTAACATTGTCAATATTTGAACATGAAAGTTCTTGTTGCTTTGAGATTTTGTATATAAAGGAGTGTGTTCTTTAATAAACAACTCAGTTGATTGCATCCTGCCTTTGAGTCATAACCTCTCTCTCGGCACCGTCACATGCGTCAACTGGTCCTTGCTTTGCTACACTTTTAAGGCAAGACACTTGATTTGGGCTTTGATTATTCTACTTGTTGCATGACTGACACATACCATTAAAATAGAGAGCCACTGAGCTTTAGTTACATTAGCTTCTGACAATTCATGAACATTTGGGTTATTCAAAAACTGTTGGATATTGAAATGGGCCATCTAGTACTTTACCCACCCCTGTCCCCCCCAAAAAAAATCCTCAAAAAAAAAAAAAAAAAGATATATCCTAACAATTCACAAAATCCTATCGACACTAGATTGTTCAAACCCTTAATCAAAACACGGCCCTGTTATAACCAATAAGTAAGACATACTCCCTCTATCCTAAGGGTCTGAGCATAAAAAATATACTATATGATGGTCCCATGGTCTGGGAACCAGAATATAATATCATATGTATTACGACTGGCAAGCTACACAACCTCTTGAGTTCCAAACTCACCTGTTGGTTTTTACGTTAAATCTGTCACACTTGAAAATATTAATTCCCGAGCTCCGAGACAGTTATATAACTCCTAGAAAGCAATAAATAAAAACACTAAATATCCAAAGGTCTCATAAGTACACTCATAACAAGAAAGAGTAATTATTATTAAGAACTATTGTGTTCAAACTTCGTACTGCGATTCTTTAACATTGAAAAGAGAGAGTACTGTGAAAACTCTGGTGATTGAAATAATACACTCTTTACAAAAACGAACATATTTTGTAAAAATTCCAACAGTTTGAAAGAATTTACATAGAAAAAAATGAATCACTAAAAATATTAAGTCTGAACAAAACTTAGATTAAGACAAACGAAATGTTATACTCTGAATATTATTTAATCACTTGTCTCGAAATATTAAATCTGCAAAAAGCCTCAGACTAAGACAAAAGAAATAAATACTTATGAAAATTATACAGTCACTTGTTTCACGTGAAATTAAATTTCTCGCCAACATTTAAGCTTGATACTTAATAAAAAAAGATAACCTTTAACATTCTAATGCTTAAACTTTTAAAGAAATTGCATAAAATAAGTGATAAACTTACGAATTTAGATCACATGAAGTTAACCAGATAACAATAAAAATATACTTCACGTTTGTACATAAATCTTCTTGGACCAGTTACAAAGATTTAATTAATACCAGCACTCACCACAACACAGTAAATTTAAAATTTCTGGCAAATTTGCAGCAACGTTTTAACACACTACACACGATATACGTTGGGGCACAAAATCATTTTGGGGAGAACACACTATAGGCACTTTGATTGAGAGTGAGAGGATGTACTCTGGCTCGTTCATAGGACAGGAACTCTCTCTCTCAGCTGCTTCACCCATCTTCCATTTTCGGAAATAAAAAAAACGAGTCATATAACTCTTAAACAGATCACATAAGACTTGATAACAAAAAAAAGGTAAAATAAAAAGTTAATTCTTAAAAAATAACTTAAATTCACATATACTGACTTGAATGAGGGATACAATGAAATTGACGATAAAAGCCTTACAAAATTTATATACCAAACTTATACCTAATGAGAGGAACTCATCTTAAGAGCTGGCTATTCAACTCTTAAATAAACATATGGAATATATAAATAAGACACATGAATAAATGATCTAATCTAAGCTAGACCAGCTTTTTAAGAATATATATATATATATATATATATATATATATATATGTATATATATATATATATATATATATATATATATATATATATATATTTATATATATATATATATGTATATAAATATATATATATATATATATATATATATATATATATATATATATATATATATATATATTTTTATATATATGCATATATATATGTATATATATATATATATATATATATATATATATATATATATAAACATATATATATATATATATATATACTGTATATATATACATATATATATATATATATATATATATATATATATATACATATATATATATATATGTATATATATATATATATATATATATATATATATATATATATATAATGGTATGTGAAATATATAAGTAGCAGGGTGTGTTTATATGGATGTATATATGTACATGTATACATGTGTATATGATCATAGACATACCCACATGCATGTCTAGCATTCATGTCGCAAAACTGCATGGAACAAATATTCAAGTGAAAATCCACAGTAAACAGGAAAGTGAAAGACCAGGTATTAAGCGCTCTCTTGTATTGCGTGCAATTCTTCAGGGTACAAAGTAAATCAGAAAATAAAATCATATACAAAAGAGACCTAACAAAACTGAAATGAAAGCCACAAGCAAGCAAGCATCATCAATGTATGTAGTTATTAGTCACGGATTTTCTGATGTATAAGTTAATACTAGTAGCATCACCTGATTATATATGTTTATTTTTAGAGAAAGTGGAATTTTACAATCTCATTTTCTTTACCTAAAACTTTCGATTCCATTCTTATCTTATAATTTTGGTGTCCTGTTCTCTGTAAATGCTTAGTGCCTGTACTAAGTTTATATATTCATTAACAATCTATTTAGGTTCATACATAACCCTTATTTGTGGTTTCTCTACATTTTCAATGAACATCATTAGTTTTACTCATGTTCATCTTCAGTCCTACATTTCTACTATCTTTATTCGAATATTCTATCATCTTTTTCAATTTATCCTATGATTTACTGAATAGAACAACGCCATCTTCAAATCTTAAGTTTTTAAGCTATTCCTGAATAATGTTAATTCCTACTTTTTCTCAATCTAAATTCTTAAAATCCCCTTATATGTACACTGAACAATTTAGGAGAGATGGGGTCTCACTGTCGTATTTCTTCCTCAGTCAGAATTTTCTTGCTATCTTTATATAGTTTAAGGATTGATATACTTCCCATGTACTGTAGATATATTCACGTGTTTTAACATAAGACCCTCTCTTCCTTGTCTTAGAAGGGCTCTCATTAATGCCCCATTTCTGTCAAAATCAGAAACTTCTCCTAGTCTTTAAATGACATACATAGTGGTTAATACATGAATATGGTTAATTGTACAATAACCTCTTCTAAAGCTTGCGTGCTCTCTTGGTGGATTAAACACTCCCCAGCCTTTTTACTCGCCCTAATATGATTTTTGTAAATATTTTGTTTATTACTGATGGTAAAGTTGTTAGGGGGTTATTTTCAGGTCTTGCGTGTCTCACTTCTCGTAATTAGTATAATAATAAAGTTCTTTTTTTTTTTTTTTTCATTTAGAAAGCTGTTGGTATCGGATACGGACAATTTGCCGCCCACAGTTCGCTACCATGAATTCGCCGCCTTTTAACACTTTCTTTACTTCCAAGTGTTACTTTTGGTACCGGCTCAGGTATTTCTTTATTTCTATTGGTGAAGTTATTTTTTTATATCACTATTTTATAGAATTGTATAGAAAGTACTGTGTAATTTTCATCAGTCCATCTCGTTTGTTAATATATCAACTTTCACTTCTTAAAGCAAATATCTGTTCACATCCTGTTCCAAGTCTTCTTTTCATGGAATTGCAGGTTTTTCCTTTCTTTAGGTCTTCTTCAATTTTTCTCTGATTGTGTTTATGAATGTCATTGCTTACTGTTTTGGATAATTTTGTTAATCCTACTTAATTTTACTTGGATTTCAGATCTTTTTCTTAGATATATATTTTTACTTTTTTGAGAATTATTTTTGATCTAGTTTAGGATCGTTTCCACCTATCCCTATTGCTGATTCTAATACAAATATTGTTAAATCGTTGTTAATATCAACTTTATCTCCTTCCATTTCACAAAGTAACAGAATATTCATCAATCTCTCTCTCTCTCTCTCTCTCTCTCTCTCTCTCTCTCTCTCTCTCTCTCTCTCTCTCTCTCTCTCTTTCTATATATATATATATATGTATATATATATATATATATATATATATATATATATATATATATATATAT
>NC_090725.1:177110642-177115642 GCF_036898095.1 Palaemon carinicauda
TAGGTACAGCACTGTATCTTCTAACACTATTGTGTTTTCTTGCACAGCCCTTTGCTGTTGCCCTCAGACAGGAAGCAGAGTTCTTCCCCGTCTATTATCCAGGATTTTAAAATCATTGCCTAGGTGTGAGCTCCACCTGTTTCCTCTGGAAACCTTGCATTGGTTACTCTAGTAGAGATAAACCATTTTGATTTTATTATCTGGAAGGCTGCAACAATGGGTTGTGAGGGAAACACAAGTGTGTGTCTTTTCTTTATGAATTGTTATGCTATACGATGCATATCCAGTGATACATAGTTCACTTGATACTCATGGAAATTTTTTCTCTTTACAGGAGGACCCTCCGAAGTGCGGAAATGTTTTCTGCAATGTCCGCAGCAAGAACCTCTGCGGACATGAGTGTTGTAGGAGACACGCAGCATGCGCTGTCTCCAAGGATGATCTCCAGTATTGGGACCCTCAGGTATGTACTGTATGCACTAACCTGATTACTGAGGCTTTTGATTCCCCTAGAACGGCGGAATCAAGGGATATAGCTAGGGAAAAGCTTCGTACTTGGGTAAGGGGCTTCAAGAAGAACACCTCTGGCCCTTATCTTCCAAGTGAGAAGATGAGGGCGTATCTTTTTCCCCAGGCATCAGCTGAGGCAGTGATTCCCCAGCCTCAAAAGGAGATCCCTCAAGATCAAGTCCAGGTGGACGAGGAAGTCGCAGATGCGATGCAAGACATCCAGTTGTGTGACAGGATGTCTGACCTGGACGAAGGTTTGGAAGAAGACCTCCTGGCAGAAGGTCAGGATCAAGTTCAAACCCCGGATGTCGTAGAGGATGGGGTCGACGAGGTGTCGGCTACTCCGGTTCAGATGCCGGAGCCCATCCCCTCAACATTGGCTGGTCTCCCAGTAGAACTGGGACAGGCCCTCTCTTCGATTGTTGGAATGATCCAACAAATGCAGAAGGAGAATCAGGAGAAGGCGGCTGCAATGGAACTGCGTATGCAGTCCCTAGCAGAATCACATGGGCCCCAGAAAAGGCTCAATGTGAAAGACCTTCCCATATGCTCAGGTGCTAACCCATGGAGGTATGCTGAGCACATGCCGATGACGACTGGTAAGATCGTCATCTCGGATAAGCTGGGTTCAGTTCCCCTAGAGGAGGTAGAATTCTGGCCCAGCAAGGCATCATATCCGGACTGCTATGTCCGGCTGAGAAAAGAACCAGCTTCAAGGGAGGAGACAGAGCCGAAGGAGGTCATTATTATGGACCACGCTAAGGCTCAAGCCCTACTTTCATCCTCAATGAAAGAGAGGGGCTTCTCGAATTCGAAGGTAGCTGCATTGAGCAAGAAGCTCCCTTCTTTTGTGTCCTCTCCTGATAGAGCCTTCCCCTTTTTACAAAAAGGGTTTGCGGCTGTCCTAAAGGCAGTCGAGGCCGGCAAGCCTTGCCCCTCCCTGGAGGAGTGTAAACCCTTGTCGCTGGCTCTGCCTATGGACCACAAAGACTGGAAGGATGTCCATCTGACATTCTCAGTGGGAAAGTTGGAGGCTGATATTGCCGGACGGCAATTCGGCGAGGACCTCCCCAAGCTGCCCGAATCTCTTTTACGAAGAGAGTTCGAGACCATAGAAAGACTGGCTGCCTCAATGTCTCATCAGACCACTCTTGAGACAATGGCAAGTGACCCTAAGGTCCATGAAATGTTCATGGTAGTGGCTAAGTCTCACCTAGCCACAGTGACGAAGGACCTTTATGGCTTCATCAAGGCAAGGAGAGCTTGCAGGGAGGTCGTGTTCGCCGGGGCTTCGGTGAGACACGAACCAAGGAAATTAATCTCCTCCAACATTTGGGGAAAAGACCTTTTCCCTACCGATGTGGTCAAAGAGGTTGTTGATAAGGCCGCCGTGGAGAATAGAAACCTTCTCCAGAAGTGGGGCCTGGCTATCAAAAGAAAATCTTCCCCGGATGAGGGTCCTCAACCAAAGAGGAAGAATATGAAGACTAGGCTACCATTTCGGCCAGCCAAGCCTTATAGACAGCAACAGCAACTGCAATTGCCTTTGCCTCCAGTGCCCCAGATGGTGGCACAAACCCTGACTGCCTTTCAGTGGGTACCCCAGGCTGTGCCAGGTCAGTCAACCACATTCGCCCCAACGTTCGAAGGACAGTCTTCTTCCTTTCGTGCAAAACCTAGAGGAGCAGCCAGAGGCTCGTCTAGGCGCCCCTCAAGGGGAAGGGGATTCAGAGGTGGTCGTGGTCAGGGAGGCAAGACCTCAGGACGGCAGTCCAAGTTAAATGATACCGGTAGGAGGGAGACTGATGAAATTTTGGGATCGCTGGACCTTCGATCCCTGGGCCCAAAGCCTACTCAAGAATGGACTGGGTTGGAGCTGGTACAGCACTCCACCTCCATGCCTTCGGTTTTTCCAACACTCCACCCCCGTTTTGGAGGAGTACGTTCAAGAACTGTTGGAGAAAAATGTGATCCGAAAGGTGAAGTCCATCAAATTCCAAGGGAGGCTGTTTTGTGTTCCCAAGAAAGACTCGGAAAAGCTCAGAGTCATTCTGGACTTGTCACCACTCAACAAGTTCATAGTGAATTGCAAATTCAAGATGCTAACACTGCAACACATAAGGACCTTACTGCCCAAGAGGGCATACTCAGTCTCTATAGACTTGTCAGACGCCTATTGGCACATTCCAATCAGCCGTCGACTCTCCCCCTACCTAGGGTTCAGGCTACAACGGAAACTGTACGCCTTCAGAGCCATGCCATTCGGGCTAAACATAGCCCCAAGGATTTTCACGAAGCTTGCGAGCGCAGCTCTCAAACAATTACGCCTAAAGGGAATTCAGGTAGTAGCCTACCTGGACGACTGGCTGGTGTGGGCAGCATCCGAGACCGAATGCTTGCAAGCTTCCAGTCAGGTGATCCAGTTCCTAGAGTACCTAGGCTTCAAGATCAACAAGAAAAAGTCTCGACTTTCTCCATCCCAAAAGTTCCAGTGGCTGGGAATCCACTGGGACCTTTTGTCACACTGTTTCTCCATCCCAATGAAGAAAAGGAAGGAGATAGCGGGCTCTGTCAAGAGACTTCTAGATTCCGAAAGGATATCAAGACGCGAACAGGAGAGGGTACTAGGCTCTCTCCAGTTTGCTTCAGTGACAGACCCAGTGCTAAGAGCACAGCTAAAGGATGCAACCGGAGTTTGGAGAAGGTATGCATCAAACGCGCGAAGAGACCTGAGAAGACCAGTGCCGCCTCGGCTACGTACTCTTCTCAGACCTTGGTCCCAAGCCAGACATCTAAAGAAGTCGGTTCTTCTTCAGCCACCTCCCCCGTCGATGACGATTCACTCAGACGCCTCAAAGGAGGGATGGGGAGGTCACTCTCATCGGAAAAAAGTCCAGGGGACTTGGTCCAAGCTATTCAGGAGCTTTCATATAAACTTTCTAGAAGCTATGGCAGTGCTCCTTACCTTAAAGAAAGTCTCCCCGCGTCACTCGATCCACATAAGATTGGTGACAGACAGCGAGGTGGTTGTGAGATGCTTGAATCGACAAGGGTCGAGGTCACCACCTCTCAACCAAGTGATGTTAGCCATTTTCCGATTGGCGGAAAAGAAGAAGTGGTACCTGTCGGCAGTTCACCTTCAAGGAGTCCGCAATGTGACAGCGGACGCTCTATCCAGGTTCACACCGATAGAGTCGGAATGGTCCTTAGACGCAGGATCATTTTCCTTCATTCTGAATCAAGTCCCAGAACTGCAAATAGACCTCTTTGCGACGAAAGACAACAAGAAGTTGCCCCTGTACGTGTCCCCGTACGAGGACCCCTTAGCGGAAGCAGTGGACGCAATGTCCCTCGACTGGAACAGATGGTCCAGGATTTATCTGTTCCCTCCTCACAACCTTCTGTTGAGGGTCCTCAACAAACTGAGATCCTTCAAGGGGGTAGCGGCAATAGTGGCCCACAAGTGGGCGAACAGTATGTGGTTCCCCTTGGCGTTGGAACTACAGATGAAGTTCGTGCCGCTACCACATCCAGTTCTGACCCAGCGAGTCCAGAAGTCGACTGTCTGCGCTTCATTACAGAAAACCCAGACCCTGCAGCTCATGATTTTCTCGCCCTAGCGGTGAGAAAGCGTTTCGGGATTTCGAAAACCAGCATAGACTTCCTAGAGGAATACAAGTGCAAATCGACTAGAAGGCAATATGAGTCATCTTGGAGAAAATGGGTGGCCTTTGTAAAGGCAAAGAATCCGCAGGAGATCTCAACAGACTTCTGCTTATCTTTTTTCATCCACCTCCATGGCCAAGGGTTGGCAGCTAACACGATTTCAGTGTGTAAATCGGCTTTGATGAGACCCATTTTATTTGCCTTCCAGATCGACCTAGGTAACGAGATCTTTAATAAAGTTCCGAAAGCCTGCGCTAGGCTCAGACCTTCAGCACCTCCAAAGCCCATCTCATGGTCTTTAGACAAAGTTCTTCATTTCGCCTCCCTGTTGAACAATGAAGAATGTGCGTTAAAGGATTTGACGCAAAAAGTTATTTTCCTATTTGCACTCGCGTCCGGGGCCAGGGTTAGTGAGATCGTAGCCCTCGAGAGAGAGGCAGGTCGTGTTCAGTTCCTGGATGGGGGGGAGCTGAACCTGTTTCGGGATCCTACGTTTCTCGCCAAGAATGAGTTACCCACCAACAGGTGGGGTCCCTGGAGAATCTGCCCTCTGAAAGAAGATGCATCTCTATGTCCAGTAGAATGCCTAAAGGTCTATCTTCGTAGAACTTCAGACTTCAAGGGTGGTCAACTATTCAGGGGAGAAACATCAGGCTCAAATTTATCTCTGAATCAACTCAGAGCGAAAATGACATATTTTATTCGCAGAGCGGATCCTGACAGTACACCCGCAGGTCACGATCCGAGGAAAGTTGCCTCATCCCTAAATTTCTTTAATTGTATGGATTTTGAACATCTCCGTTCATACACGGGCTGGAAGTCTT
>NC_090725.1:177130642-177133142 GCF_036898095.1 Palaemon carinicauda
CATGTTATCCTTCCCCAGTATAGCTGTTTTATAGAATAATGGATTTAAAACATTAAATTGCTTTTCTTAGCACATTTCTATGGGACTTTTTCTCTTCTCATTTACTCCAGGATCGTCATAACAACCAATATATCTATCAATTTTCCTGCTAATGTCTTTTGCATTTGCAGTACCTTTACTTTCAAATTTAATCTTTCTGTTTTTCACCAATAAACCATCTCTCCCCAACAGGGTTTGCACATTTAAAAAACAAACAGTATTCTATTGATGCATTCATATTGTAACTGCAGAACCAAATAAACAATTTGATGTTATAATAAATTTACTGACGTAGTCATGCAAATTAATAACCTAGTTGATGAAATTTATCCAGACCAGAGATTACTTCTCCATATTTGTTAACACCAATAACACTTTTCCTTGAACCTCTTTATTACAGTCTTTTCTTTAAAATAGCATAATACACCATAATCCGTCTTTAATAATCTCTTTAGCGCACACGCAGTTGTAGCCTATTTACTCTTCTCTCGCCTAATAGAAAATCTACTTTATTACTCACAAAATTTATAGTCAGACAAGGTGTATTAAAAGTGTGGCTATAATTGAAATCAAAATAAGTTCCTATGACCTAAAAGAAGTGAAAAATCCATATGAGGAGATACTGGATTGATACTGGGTTACTGGTTAAAGACACTGATGACCAAAGAAGGCATAATGAACATGAATAATTCCTATATATGGTCATACAGTCAGAAGAGTGTGGATATGGTTTCAGCTAGTTCCGGTTCTGGAATAACAGCTGTAAGTGGTGGGATGAAGAAATGAAATTTTTAATAAGAAAAAAAAAAAAGATCGGTTTATCTATATGCATAAACAAGATGATAGAAAGGAATGTCAAGCAATAAGAAAGGCAGTGAATGAAAAAAGTATTTTACATGGGTAACTCTGAGTAGGTATTACAGAGATGTATTGATTTCGAGTTTCCTGGCATCCTGACATCGAAGGGCATTAATGCTGATATCATTTGTTATAAATAAAGAATAAAACTAAATTCAAGAGAAAATTTTGTGCTTTAGGGGAGTAAATGTAGAAAAAAAGTTGATGTGCAAATATTTCTTAGAATACAGGATCCAAATCAAAATATGTCATAAGTGATTTGTGGAAATATGAAACATGAAAAATAAAAGAGTGGAACAGAATTAAGGCTGCATATTGCTTTTGGATATGATTGCTGGGGATAAAAAAAAGGCAATTAATATTTAGAATAATGATAACACGATTAAAAGCAATAAATCTAGGCAATATCTGTGGATGACATCTTTATCACAACAAGAAGTCCTGATGAACCAGAGGAGCCTCTCGGTGCCTTAAAAGCTAATTAAATCATAAATTTCACAAACGAAGCTACCAAAAAAAAAAAATCCTCTTCCTTTCTTTTATGTCCTTGTTAAAAAACGACAAACCCACATACTCTACACCAGTCTTCACGAAATTTACGAATGTTAGCCGGTACCACAATGCACGAGGAGTTTGTCCAGAATCATGCAAGAGGTCCATAACTGTTTCTTATATCAAGAAGGCCTTCTCCCACTTCAGTAGTGTGGAACTGTCCAGTAAGTATTAAAACATATGAAACAGATGTTAAGGGACAATGAATATCCCAGCAACATCATAGAACAAATGATAAAAAGACAATGGGTGAAACCTGCACAGAGGCCCAAAAGTCATGTAATGACAACAATGATCTAGTTCTCTATCACAGTGGGAACTATGGAACTTCCTACAGACGAGAAGTTGATGTCTTTAAAAGAATCACCAGATGTAGAGTAAACCCAAAGGAACCATTTTAATAAGTATGGCTGAGAATATACAGTAAGCCAGAAGCCAGCTTGTCTCTTTGAATGCGAATCCAATCAACATAATTGATAGACGTATCCTTTCTCATGTGCTAAGGTACCGAGTGAAGAACAAACCATAGTTCAGTGATGATTGTAGACATGCGTATTTGGAGAAGCAGGACACCAATCATCTTTGGAAGGGTAACAGATCAGATTGGATTTGGAGTAACTATACTCAGCTTAGAGCTTTTGCTCAGAGAGTTTATGCTTCAGCTGAAAAGGAATATAATCTAACCATGAAAGAAACCCTTCCTGGTACAACCCAGGAACATAAGTGGTAGACTACCCTTAAATCTGCACTCTTTGATGAAGATGCAACAGTTTCTCCTTCACTTAAAGCAGATGGGTTTGTCACTCACTGTCCAAAGGAAAGGCAACCCTTTTGGCTGATGTGTTTGACAGTAAGTAGAGTAATGGGAAACTCAATATTCCTCAATTCTGTTTTTTTTGAGGATAAAGTAACTAATTTAGCTTTTTGATATGGTGAAATTTAAGCGCTCTTGATGGACCTTGATGTTTATGTAGGTGTACACTCAAATGGTATTTTTCCTTTGTATTATATAAAGACTGCAGATTTCATAGCTCCAAAGGTATCTCTTCTT
>NC_090725.1:177138142-177148142 GCF_036898095.1 Palaemon carinicauda
AATGAAAACAGAAACGAATGTAGAGGCTAAGATTAGACAAATTGCAGCAGGAGAAAGTTTGATTAAGTTGAAGATGATGGCAGAATGGGAAGAAAGAGAGAGAGAAGAGGCAGGAGAAATTGTAAGACAAGAAGAAAGATAGAGAGAGAGGCAAGAGAAATTGCAAGACATACGAGGTAAATGGAAGTAAAACGAGATGAAAAAATAGAGAGAACGTGAAGAAAAAGAGAGAGAAGAGGCAAGAGAAATTGCATGATATGGGAAGGAATTGGAACTGTTAAATGCTTGTATTAGGTCAGAAACTCAGACAGAGACGACCACTGCTATGCACGATGATGTGTTTAATGTAACGAATGCAGAGAGTTTAATTCTGAAATTCACAAAAGAAGCTCCAGACTAATTCTTTGATCATTTTGAAACGGTCATACGGATGATGGAATGGCCAGAAGATAAATGTCCTGTGTTATTGCAGAGTGTCCTTATTGGAAGGGAACGCAGTGCATATCTTGACTTGACTCAGTACCACAGGAATGATTATGAAGAAGTTAAAAGGAACGCTCTGCAAGTGCATCAGATGACCCCTAAATATTATAAAGAAAGATTCCGAAGTTTGCAGGGGGACGAGAAAATGACTTTCCTGGATTACGCTTATAAGGTACAACGATGTTTTAAGAGATGGATAGAAGCTCTCAGAGTGAGAGAGATGGCTGATTTAGGAGACCTGAAAGTGCTGGAACTATATTTACGAGGAATTCCTGAACATATTCGAATGTAATTGAGAGAGATAGATTTGAAGAAACTTGATAGAGCCACTTCGCTGAGTGAAAATTATAATATTATCAGTCATAAACCCTCCTCGGGTATAAAGTTTCACTCGTCGTTCCAACCAATTGTCAAGAACTCGCCACCAAACAATGAAAGCCAGTTTAGTATTCTAAAGCAGAATGTGTAGAATGTGACCGTACCACAAACAGCATTCGTCAAATCGTCCTCCTTCAGGTATCGTGAAAGATATGTAGAAGATTAATATCGTCTATTTTAAGTGTGGCCTGATTGGTAACGTCTCTGCCTGGTGTTTACCAGTCGGGGGTTCGACTCTCGCTCAGTTTCGTTAGTCCTACTAGTGTCTGCAACCTTACCATCCTTATGAGGTAAGGTTAGGGGGTTTGAGGGAGCCTATAGGTCTATCTGTTGAGTCATCAGCAGCCATTTGCCTGGCTCTCCCTGGTCCTAGCTTGGGTGGAGAGGGGGCTTGGGCGCTGATTATATAAAATATGGTCAGTCTCTAGGGCATTGTCCTGCTTGCTAAGGCAATGTCACTGTCCCTTGCCTCTGCCATTCATGAGCGACCTTTAAGCTTTTCAACCTTTGAGGAATATTGGTCGCACCAACCGAAAACAGTCACCAAAGTGGTTATGGATAATTCAACTTCACAGAATGCAAAGACAAAGAATCAAATGGGAAGAGTCGATGAGGAAAATAATCCAGCTAACATTTACACAACGAACAGGACAGCACTTAACAGCTTGGATGCCTTTAAACCGTATAATTATGAAGGTATGTTAGCCACTCTTGATGGGAGTGAGCGGGCCCCATCAAGATATTGCCCAACATAGCCTCTAATCATAGCCTGGTGACACAAGGTGTACACCCGTTGGTGGTACAGACTCTCACAGGAGATACGGTCATTTTGAAGGGAATAAGAGGTGAGGAGGCTCCTTCTATTTGCCGTTTAAAACTGTCATGCGAGTTAGTGATAGGTCATTTTAATTTTGCGGTAAAGGATTCATCGGCTATCGAAGGAGTAGAAGTCCTTCTGGAAAATAAAGTTGGTGGAGCACCATTTGTGCCTTTATCCCATTGTAACAGAGAAACAACTGAAGTATCGTCTTACGGTTGAACTCGAGAAGGACTACCCGTATCTGTCTAGAAGTATGACAAAGAACATGGCTGCAAAAGGAGACAGAGAAAACGAAGGAACAATGAAATGCAAAGATTTGTTTATGGAAGAAGAGGTTTCCCATGATAGTATGCAAAAGGAGAGCTCCTGAAAGAACCCGAAAGGAGAGGAACGACAGGCGAATGAACAAGAAGACAAGGAGGCAATGGATTTTGAAAAAATAGAAAACTGTTAGAAATAGGACAAGTGAGTCGGAGAATAATGATAGGATTGCAATGGAAGAATGCGAGGTTCACAGAATTATTTTACCATGTGGTGGATGAGACGGAGGTGCAGCAGTCTCCCACCTATTATTACCTAAGGGATGGATTGCTGATGAGGAAGCACAGACCTGCCGATATCTCTAAGAATGGAGAATGGGGCATATATCGTCAGATATTAATTCATGTACCGCCGAGAAGACAGGTGATCGCCGTAGCGCATAAGACGGGACACATGGGAATAAGAAAGATGACGGAGAAGATTATGAAACAGTGTGACTGGCCTGACATGCATAAGGATGTGAACCAGTTTTGCCATGCATGTCACATTTGTCAGATGGCTGGAAAGCATAACGAGTACATCAAGAAAGCTCCCTTACACCTTATTGAAGTACGAGGAGAACCCTTCAGCAAGGTAATGACTGACATTGTTGAACCCTTACCGAGAACAAAGAAAGGTCACAAATATATGTTAACTTTAATGTGTCCAGTGACAAGATACACAGAAGCCATACCCTTCAGGAGCATCAGTGCCAAAGTAATCGCTGAGAAGTTACTAGACTTTTTTACCAAGTTTGGTATTCCGGAAATCGTTCAGAGTGACCGAGGAACAAATTTCATGTCAAAATTGTTTCAGGACATTATGAACCTACTGGATGTGAGACGACTACTGTCTACTGCCTATCACCCGGAAACCCAAGGTGCATTAGAGAGATTTAATCAAACCTAAAGAGTATATTAATAAAGTACTGCAGCGAAACAGGAAATGAATGGGACATCGGACTACTGTTTATGTTATTTGAAGTACACAAATCTTATAAAAAAACCATGGGATATAGCTCGAATGAAATTGTGTTCGGACGAGAACTAAGAGGACCAATGAAAATGTTGGCAGAAAAATGGAAAGATTGATAGGCAACGGATGGAGTATACGTCAAGAATTTGAGGTAAAGGATCCTCCAGATAAGAAAGTTTTCCCTGGAAAGCCTGAAAACGAGCCAAGAAAAAATGGAGAAAAGGTTTGATACGAAAAGAAAGGACCGATAGTGTGCATTAGGACAACAGGTTTTGATTTTCCTACCTATAAGGAGACTCCCACTCACCAGCAAGTTCCAAGGACCATTTCAGATTTTGGAGAAGATCAGTGACCGGACCTACATTATCGATACCCCTGGAAGAAAGAAAAGCCAAAGTAAGGAATGCGTTAACTTATTGAAACCATATTTAAATAGAAACGAGTCTGAACCATCACAGGTGTGCATGGCGTAAACCATTCCATCCCCAGAAGACAATGGTAGATATGAGGTAGGGCCTGTAAACAAAGTGATCAATTTGTCCATCGTTAGGAACTTAGAAGAAAAATTAATGAATTTGAACAATGGGCAGCAGGAGGCATTAAGCCGATTGATTAAGAGTTTCCTTGAAATTGTCTCAGACGTTTCGAAACGAACCAACTTGATGAGGCATGAGATACACCGTAAGACCATGGAAAGACTGTTCAAACAAGGTGCTTATCGACTATCGCCGTATCACCGAGAATTCATGAGGAAAGAAGGGGATTATTTGTTACAAAACAGATTAGCCATACAAAGCTCTAGCCCTACCAGATCTCTGTGCTTGCTCGAGGAAAAACATGACGGATCTTTCGGTGTGTGTACGTATAATTGAAAGTTGAATTTTATTAGTATGGCCGACAATTACCCATTGCCACTCAAAGTCCAACTACCCGATAACATTGGACAAGCGAGGTTCGTCACTAAGATCGCAACGCAAAATTGTTATCAGCTTTTATAACTCCGTTTGGGTTATATCAATACGCAGTCATGCCATTTGGTCTAATGAATGCACGCACTACCTTACAATGGGTGATGGATAATCTTCTAGGATCGATTGAAGGAGTAGGTGTATATCTCAATGATATTGTGATATATTCATCGACCTGGGAAGAACTTCTCCAAATCCTGGAGAAGGTATTTCAAAAGGTGCGAAGAGCACAACTTACGATTAACCCGGAGAAGAGCGAATTAGGATAGACAACAGTTTGGTAATTGGGATCTGAAGTGGGAAGAGGACAAATCAACGCGGTAGCTTCTAACATCGAAGGAATAAGGAAAGCCTCACCTCCCCAAACAAGGAACCAATTACAACGATTCTTGGGGATGGCCGGATTCTACAGACGTTTTTGCCCGAACTTTTCAGCTGTAGTCGCTACTTTGATAAATTTGACAAGTCCCAAGAAAAAATTTGTATGGACCAGTGAATGCCAGGAATCTTTCGACAGGATAAAGGCTATAATAACTTCAAAAATGATACTGCAAGCACTGGATTTCAACAAGAAACTTATTATCCAAGTGGACACATCGGACAATGGGATTAGAGCGGTCCTATTGCAAGAAGGCTAAGAAGGAATTCTTTAACCTGTCTGTTTTATGTCGTCAATACTGAAGAAATATCAACGAGCCTACTCGACAGTTAAAAAGGAACTACTAGCACTGATTGCAGCGATTGGAAAATTTGAAATTTATATGAATAGACCACAGAACGAAGAAATTCTGGTTTACTTGGATCACAATCAGTCAATTTTTTTTTAATAAAATAAAGAATATTAATCAAAGATTAACAAGATGGTCATTGTGTTTACAATCATATTGTATTACTGTAAAGCATATATCAGGTAAAGAGAACGTGGTTGCAGATTATTTATCTCGGGCTGAATCGTTGGATTCAGGCTGGAATAAATAATTTTTTTGTGGGGAGCTATCTTACGAAGCTGGTCTTCATGAAAGTAGAATATTTTTTAACATATTTTATTTGTGTATTTAAGAAATGTATAGCCAACTCGTACGGTGAGTTCCACTAACGTAGGATTAAATAATGTATGAAAATTCCATAGGACTATCGTCACTCCTTTAATTGTATTTTCATTCAGTTTGGTATATATAAATCTATTTCATTTTTTAATAAGTAACTTTTAATTTCATGTAGTTTTGTTACAAAGTCTTACGTAAGCTTGTCAAGGTATGCTGTATGACACACACAGGGTAGCACGAGTGTTTTCGTTATTTTTTCCACGTAGTTAGAAAATACTGGGAGATTCTAGAGTTAGTTTTCACTTTTTTTTTTTGCAATTTTACGAGAGGAGGTGGGCAGAGTTAGCTGGAAGAGAGTTGCCTCGCATGCAATTTTAGTACCCCTTCTTCAAGTTACTAGTTAATAACCTTACGCCACTAGAGCCTTGGCGCCATGGTACGAGAATGATTTGCTAGAAATATTTAGATGAGATAAGTTGATATATAAGGAGCCTACAAATACATAAGCAGCAGAAGAGACCCAGTCTATCTCTTTTAAAGAGCCAACATCCACCAGTCCTCTCTCCTCTCAAGTGTGAATAATGTTTGCCTTTCAAACGTGTATAGTAATTTCTATCCAAAGTATATGTGTATATTGTTGTTCAAACTTTGGTGATATTATTGGATGATTAATTAAAAGGGAAGTGTGTTAATGCAAGTACATTTTATAGCATAAATTTTTGTAGCTGAGCCTATGAGAGTATCAGCTAAGTATATGTAGGTGTAATTCTGATTTATTTACTATAAGTGTTAAAGTGTCATTTATTCATTCATTATCAAAATTCAATATTTTAATAAATTAATTACGAATGAAACAAGTGATTGTGTATTTTTTATAGTGTCTTTCTTTTTCTTTAAGTCTAAGGTTTAGTACAGATTTAAATTTCGAGCGATTTATTTTTGGTATTATTTCTTTTGAATTGTTGTTATTTTTGATTGAATATATTTATTTTTCAAAGAGTGTGTATTATTTGGTTTCAGATTAGTTCACAAAAAGTAATCACCCAGCTTCTGTTTTGAGTAACGTAAAGTAACCTTTAGATATTCAGAGTTTATATATATCCCCTCTGGGAGTTGCGTAATTTTCTCAGAGGTCACTGGTAATTCTCCTATGCATCAGACGTCTGAAATATAAAACAGGTGAGTTTTGGAACTCGGGAATATACGTAAGTCACTAGCCGTAACATATATATGTATGTATCTATCTATCTATTGTTACGTGCCCGAGGTTTGAATCCAGCCTTGCTTAAGGGACTCAAGGGCCATAACAAAAAAATAACAATGGGAAAGGTCACCAGTCAGCAATAAGACAAGGAATACTGACAAATCTATGTATTTACAATAATATTCAAATAAGAACTAATAAAAGAAAGGGGGACACAACAGATAATTATATTTCAATCTAAGCCACGAGGAGCTTCGAATGGAGTTTGGTGGACCGTGGATGAAACTTCAGCACAGCAATCACGTTCCCTGGAAAGGGGAATAAATTCAATTATTAATAGCGCACTTACTTCTACAGGCTGGGAACACGATGAAGTCATGTGGTTAAAACCTTTTAAGCAAATTAAATGAAAGTGCAAAGCATAGGGATTTAAACACTACACATGGGAGTCAACACTGTCACAGGGTGAATTAATTAAGACAAGGAGCAAACGGCACATGTGGTTTGGGTATAGGGAACAAGATAAAAGGTTCAGTGGGTAGGATCTTTCTTTAAAGGATAAAAGGAAAAGTGGGATGTGATTAGGAAGGGATAAGGGGTAAGGAAGTTGAAGATCTCAAAATTAGACACCTTACCTTAGTAAAAAGGACTCTGGTTCCTCCCTTGTGGATGGTATGCAAACAGAGGTCCTGCCTCCCTGATGTCTTGAGGGTGAAGAGAGATGATGGTACTCTCGCAGAGGCTGAGTAACGAAGGAGGGTGCCCAGCCGCTCCTAGGCAGACTGAGCTCCCTTTTGCCCCCAAGTTGGGGTGAGGGGGTGGGGGGAAATTGGCCTGACTGTTGTCCTGTTGGTCAGGCCTTGTCACGTGTCCCGACACTCCCATCAATGGGCCTCCTCTTTCTCCTGGGATTTCGACGTCGCCACGCGATAAGTGATGATGGCTGAAAAATGAGACCTCAAATGGGAGTAGACTGGTATAGAATGGTTAGGGGGTGGGTGAGACTCTGGGTAGGGTCCCAAAACTCGTGGCCGGCCGACCAAGTCCTTGCTGATGGGGTCTTTGTTTGGTAGAAAGGTGGCGCAATGACTGCCATTACTAACTATATATATATATATATATATATATATATATATATATATATATATATATATATATATATATATATATGTATATATATAAATGTATATAAATGTATATATATACAAATATATATAATTGAAATATATATATATATATATATATATATATATATATATATATAATATATATATATATATATATATATATATATATATATATATATATATATATATATATATATATATATATATATTTATATATATATATATATATATATATATATATATATATATATATAAATATAAATATATATATATATATATATATATATTTATATATATATATATATATATATATATATATATATATATATATATATATATGTATATATATATATATATATATATATATATATATATATATATATATATATATATATATATATATATATATATATGTATATATACATATATACACACACACGTATATATATATATATATATATATATATATATATATATATATATATATATATATATATATATATATATATATATATATATATGAATATACACACACACAATGACTGCCATTACTAACACTATATATATATATATATATATATATATATATATATATATATATATATATATATATATATATATATATATATATATATATATATATATATATATATATATAGATAGTGTTAGTAATGGCTGTCATTGCGTGTGTGTATATTTATATAAATATATATATATATATATATATATATACATATATACATATATATATATATATATATATATATATATATACAAATGTATATATATGTATATATATATACAGTGAACCCTCGCTACTTCGCGGTTCGACAATCGCGGATTCACCACTTCGCGGGGTTTTCCCATAACCCATATATATATACATATCGCGGATTTTCCGGAAAATTCGAAAATACCGCGAAATCTGAAGACAACCAAATACGATATTTTGTTACCTGTAATTCCATTAATACTGTAATTAGTAATATCTGCTCTTACTGATTGTTCATTGCATTACATATGATATATAATTCAGCACAGAAAGAAATAAAACACGAAAAGAGAATGTGATCATACGATAATTCAGTACGTAGTAAAATTAAATCGAACATGAAACGCAAATCAGATGCAGTCATACCATATTAGAATGGTGTGTACTGTAATGGATGTGCTTCTTTTCCATGAATCTTTTGTATGTATACGTACGTAGTACAGTACTGCATCCAATAATATTCTTTGTTGCAAAAATCACATTTCGAATACTGTAAGCGTACGAGAGAGAGAGAGAGAGAGAGAGAGAGAGAGAGAGAGAGAGAGAGAGAGAGAGAGAGAGCGTAAAATAGCGTACGTAAATTTTTATTATTATTGTTATTATTATTATTATTGTTGTTGTTGTTAATAAAATTATTATTGTTATTATTATTAATCATTATTATTATTATTATTACTGTACAGTATTATTATCATTATTTATTATTATTACGGTATTGTACTTAATCTACGTACGTTCAGTATGCGCGGGGGCATCTTCTATGAGTAACCAACGCGCCATAGTACTGTAAGACGGGTTGTGATTGGTTCAAGCGCTGATAGATGACGAATCAAAACTCAAGTTTTGTTATCTAGCCTGTGATTGGTGTTTTGCCCGCATCTTCTACCCGCAGCATCAAAGTTCTCGCGGGGCTGCATCGTTCACTTTCTCTTTCCGCGTATTGCTGAGTAGACGTTCTTAAGTTTGTGAAGTTTAATCTGTGCTGTGTGCGACTGTTTTAAGTTGAACTTTTTGTTGAACTTTCTGTTACAATGCCTCCCAAGCGTTCTGCTTCTAGTAAGGCTGGTAGTGAGCCTAAACGCCACCGAAGGATGATGACGATAGCTGAGAAGGTTACGCTTCTCGACATGTTAAAAGATGGTAGAAGTTACGCGGCCGCCGGCCGCCATTTTGGCATCAACGAATCCACCGTTCGCTACATCAAGAAGGACGAGGCGAACATTAGAAAGACTGCTGCAATCACCTTTAGCAGATCAGCGAAGCGAGTCGTTACAACGCGTAATAAAACGATCGTACGCATGGAAGGTGCTTTAGCTGTGTGGATTGCCGACTGCCGGAAGAAGAACATAGCGTTGGATACGAACACCATCCAAACAAAGGCTTTGAGCTTATATGAGAATTTTGCTGCAAAGGAACCTAAAGACGACGACGGCAACCATGCTGAAGATGATGATGATGCAGATGATCCTCAACCAGGGACATCCACTGATTCCCAGCCTCAGAAACGTTTTTCCGCAAGCAAAGGATGGTTCGCGAAGTTTCAGAAACGCTTCGCCCTGAAAAGCGTTTCCCTGCATGGGGAGTCTGCTTCCGCTGACACTGCCGCTGCTGAAACTTACGTGAACCAGACTTTCAAGAACATTATCGCTGAAGGTGGATACAAGCCGGAACAAGTCTTTAATATGGATGAAACCGGCTTGTTTTGGAAGAGAATGCCGTCGCGAACTTTCCTGTTCAAAGAGAAAGCCAAAGCCTCTGGCTTTAAGGCATTCAAGGATTGCGTTACCCTCGTGATGTGTGGCAATGCTGCTGGATTTTTGTTAAAGCCGGGGCTTATTTATAAGTCGAAAAATCCTCGCGCTTTGAAAAATAAAAATAAGAATCTCCTTCCCGTGTACTGGAAGCATAATCAAAAAGCATGGATTAC
>NC_090725.1:177155642-177160642 GCF_036898095.1 Palaemon carinicauda
CGATCAAACCTTGGTCCAAGAAGCTGCCATGACAGTAACAATACCAGTTAGTCACGAAGAAAGATAAAAGACAATGACAATTCTTCTGTACTTATACCTTTGGAATTCGGGTTTTTTATACTTAGAAGAGAATTCAACTCACCTTCACCATCGTAGCTAATTGGTATGTTTGTACTCGGCTTTCGATTAATGATAAATTTTTCACAGTTAGACATGTTTTTCATATTCAAATAAGCCATATATTCTATTACCTTAATGTGTGAATTATCTTATCGACTTTGGGATCAGAGCCACAAGGTGGAACCCTTCAAAGACAATAGCCACTGACTAGGAAGGAATCGGTCCTTGGTTCAGAAAGCTGGTACAATAGTGATACCATTTAGCCACATAAAAATATAAAAGTCATTGGCAATTTTTCTGTATTTATACCAGTCGACTTCAGATTTTTTTTTTGTACTGGTGAAGATGGGTTGATTTCAATTCTAATTAAAAAAATCCCGAATTCGAAAGGTATAAATACAGAAGAATTGTCATTGACGTTTATCTTTCTTCGTGGCTAAATTGTATTGTAACTGTCAAGGCAGCTTCCTGGAACACTGTTTGAATCCCGGCCGTTCAGTAGCTTTGGGGCTCTGATCCCGAGGTTTTCAAGAGAATCTAGACATTAAGGTATTAAAATAAATGCCTTATTTGAATATGAAAAGACGTCTAAATGTGCAAAATTTATCATTAATTGAATGCCAAATACAAACACACCAATTAGATACGATGGTGAAGTTTGGTTGATTTCATTTCTGAGAAAAAACCTTAATTCGACAGGTTTAAATACGGAAAAAAATGTCATTTACTTTTATCCTTACTCGTGGCTAGATAGTATTGTCACTCTCTTACCAGCTTCTTCGACAAGGGTTCGATTCACTGCCTGTTAGAAGCTATTGTCTGTGAGCGGTTCCATCTTGGGGCTCTGATACCGAGGTCGATAGGAGATTCCAGATATTAAGGTATTTAAATATATGGCTTACTTGAATATGAATTATGCGTCTAAATGTCCAAAATCTATCATTAATCAAATGCCATGTACAAACATACCCATTAGCTATGATGGTGAAGATTTCAATTCTAAGAACAAAAAAGCCTGAATTCGACAGGTATAAATACAGATGAATTGTCATTGACTTTTATCTTTCTTTATGGCTAAATGGTATCGTCTCTGTCATCCCAGCTTCCTGGACCATGGTTCAATTCCCGGCCGGTCAGAAGCTATTGTCTTTGAATGGTTTGGCCTTGAGGCTCTTATCCCGAAGTGGATAATAGAATCCAGACATTAAGTATTAAAACATATGGCTTATTTGGATATACGCTCAATTGACAAAATTATTCTGTGGGCTGATATGAATGGATTTAAGGTTTTGTCAAGCAAACTGTTGTTGTCCATTTCTTTCGTATTCGGGGAGTACATCCAGACCTGGATATGTTCATCATAGGTCAATGGATCCCATGTTTAAGTGAGGCTAATTTTTTAGGATTAATGTTTGATTGCAGGCTGACATGGATTTCTCACTTGAAAGCCCTATAAGTAAAATGTCCTGAGGCTCTGAATCTCTTAAAAGATTTGTCCTATAATTCATGGGGGACAGCCCACAAAACTTATACAAACCTTTAAGTTTTCCAAAATTAGATATGGGTGTGAAATATACTAATTAGCTACCCATAGAAAATTAAATATTTTAGATTCTATACACCATACTTGCATCAGATTGACCACAGGAGACTTTTGAACCTGGCCACTCCCAAGCCTCCTTATTGACGCTGGAGAATTACCGTTAGACCTTTACCAAAAAGGCTTCTATTATTTGGTATTGGTTTAAGTTGCAAAAACTTTTTTATTTTTTAGCATATCAGTCTGAAAATCTCATAAGGAATTCTATATATTTTGGGTTGCATCCAAAAGCTCCTCAACCTTATGGTATTGGGGTAAAATCATTACTACACAGTCTTCATATAGCTCGAAATTAGGTGTTCCCATTTAAGATATCATTAAGCTCTCCATGGAAATTACCAGAAATATCGTTCTGTAGATATTTTATTGATATTAAAAAGAATATAACTCTCTTAGAAGCAAGGCCTCTTTTTATGGAACATGTTGCAGAAAATAGCGAGTTGAGGGTCATTTTACCAATTTTAGTGATACAAAAAGTATCCTACAAGCTTTAAAAGTTATTAATTCCAGTCACCCTTTAGTTTAAAAGATTTTAGTGGCTTTTTATTATTGGACGGAGAGGTATAACAATTCGATTTTGTTGGGTTCCACCCCACATAAGTGTGTCTGGGAATGAGAAGGCAGATTTGCTAGCAAAGAATGTTTCAGCTGAGTTGCTACCATGAAGGTATCCTATCCTCTGTAATTATTTTCTACCAAGTATTAATAATTTGTTTCACAATAATTGGCAACAACATTAGGATAGTTTAGAAGGAGATAAGATGAAAGAAATAGGGAATGTTATATCTCCTTGGAGGTATAACATGATGCCCTGAAAGTGGAAGACGACACTTTGTCATCTCTGCATGGGTCATACTCGGCTAACACATGAGTTCCTGATGACTGGGCAACACCAACCATATTGCAACGACTGTTTGGTACCCTTGACAGTGAGGCACAAGTTGATCGATTGTCCCACTTTTAGCCCCTTAAGAAATAGATACCTGTTTGAGGCTCGAGGTGAGGATTGCAGGTTCACCCTTGCCAAGATTCTTGGACACAATGCATTGTACCCTGCAAGTGGTATTTCAAACTCATTTTAGAAGCTGGTTTTCAGAAAGCTCTATAATTTTTAAAAAGAGATCTTAATTTTTATTGTTTTAAATTGAATTTTATTTCTATTTTTTATCTTAACAAATTATATCAGTATCAATGACCTTAGATGACAGGATGCCAAAAAACTTAATCAATCAACCCATAACTTCGTGGTATATAGATGTCAATATCAGTTCTTCGTGTAAGGCTAGGTTCATGTTCATTACCTTTCGATTGTTTCTATTGATGTTGCATAGCTCTGACTTCGTCAACTCCTCTATTCTAGCACTGTATCTGATATCTGGCATTGCCCAGGTGTTTATAGCCTGAACTATATTTCCATAGTTAAGCTTTCCCTTCATCATAGATATGATTCATTGCATGTACTATCTTCAGATCTTTTCCTTCATCTCCTGGTGTTTTATTGCCTCTCCTTCTATTACCCAGGAGTATTTTTATCCTGCTTCACCTATGTCTTTGATGACATTTCCATCTGGCAGCTTTATCCTTTCAGTGTTTGTTATTTTTCCTCTCTCTATGTTAACTAGGGCACACTTTTCTATTCCATCTTGATGTCTACTGATACTATTCTTACTGTCTGGATCCATTTCCTTTGCATCTTTTCTGAACAACTTGATGTCAACCATAAACAGCAGTGGTTTATTCTGCTGCCTCCTTTCTTCAGTTGGTATCCAACTCCAGTCTTTACCATCACTCTTGTCATGGGAATCATAGCCACTACGAAGAGTAGTGGTGACAGTGAGTACCCTTAGGAGATTCCTCTCTTGATGTTGACCTCTGTAAGCTGTTTTCCAGAACATGTGAATATAGTTTTCCAGTTTTGCATTGTATTCTTGAGGGAATTGATAGTATTATCCTCTGTACTATATATACTTAAGCATTCTATCAGCCATGAGTGTGGTATCCTACCGAAGGCTTTCTTTGAGTCTACTCATGCCATATCCACTTTGATTTTCATTCTCTTGCTATTCTTCATTACCATTTTGTCTATGAAGAACTAGTCTTTTGTGCCTCTGCATATCCTTCTGCATCATATTTGATGTATGGGAAAGGTATTTGTTCCTCCAGAAAGATGTACAGCCTTTCTCTGGCGATGCCTGATAGCAGCTTCCACATTATTGATAGGCAGGTAATGGCTTATTGGACAAGTCCTTCCACTGGTCCTCCATACAGGTCCTTGGTGGTAAGAATAGAGTGCTGGAGTTAATTTGCCATTCTTGTGTGTAAGGCTTCTGAAGTTTTTAAGTCAGGTGCCATGAACTTCACCTGTGCCTGGGGCTTTCCAGTTTGGAGTTTTCTCCAGCTTGTTCCTTGTAGCCTCTGCTGTGATATCAGAGAACCTTTGTTTAACTCTTCCATTTTCATAACTTTTAATATCCTATCGCCATTTTGCTTATTGATTGTGGACTACTGGGCTATTCTATATGCCTTCCCAGAGCAGTTTGGATGGTTTTGCATCTGGGCCTTTTATGATTATCTTCATCTTTTAGTTAGCTGTATAGGTGTTTCTGTTTTGTTTCAAAGAGTTTGTTCTGCTGATATCCTTTGTTTCTGTTTTCATAACGTCTGTGTCTTGGCCTTTATTCTTTGTTTTACATATTCCCCTATGTTATTGAGGCCCTTCTCCTGCACCTTTTACATCTCATTCAGTTCATTCTGTACCTTGCTGTTTTTTCAGCCTGTTTTCTGCCATTTCTTCAACTTTACTCAAGTCAGCTCTCATCTGTTATTTGGTTTCCCAGTCTCCTTTACCGAGGGGGCTGCCTTTCATTATATTCATTGGGTTGTGATATTAGTATCTTCATCTTCAAGAATTCCACAATGAGCTATGTTCCTGTATTTGCAAGGTTGTTAGTTTCTGTAATGATACTGGTCTGGATTAGATTCAGTATTTCATTGACTTCTTTCCTTTTTTGCCTTCAGTTTCTTCTGTTTTAGGTATCCTTATTGTTTCTCTATCGTTTTGCATCTAGCGTCTTACTTTGCTCAGATGATCCGAATGTCATCAATCACTTCTATTACAGTTACTTACATGCCATTGTATGATAGGTTGATGTTGACTCCATCAGATCATGTGGTTCTTCTCTTGGTATCAGTTCCCTTTCTATTTCTTTTCTTTCAGCGTTTGATAGCTAGTTTTTTCTTTACATTTAGTATTTGATCAGCTAATCCCTGTTCTGTACGT
>NC_090725.1:177168142-177178142 GCF_036898095.1 Palaemon carinicauda
CCTCTTCTGTATCATCAAGGGATTCCTCTTCTTTGGAAAAAAAATTCTCCAAGTTCATCGTTTCTTCAATTTCTTTTTCTTCGTCAGTAGCCACTTTTTTCTTCATACTCTTAGTCATAACACAATTAGGAAACAGAGATGGGTAGTCCTTCTCGAGTTCAATCGTAAGGCTATACTTGAAAGGTTCTCCTTTACAATGGGATAAGGCACGAACGGCGCTCCACCAACCTCATTTGCCAGCAGGATGTCTACTCTATTGACAGCCAATGAATCCTTTATTGCAAAGTCAAAATTACCTGTCACCAATTTGCATGACAGTTTTAAACGTCAAACTGTGGTGACCTCCTCATCTCCGATTCCCTTCAAAATAGCCGAGTCCCCTGTGAGAGACTGTTCCACCAACAAGTGTACTCCTCGTACCACCATACTATGGTTACAACCTGTGTCACATAATATCCTGACCGGGGTTCGCTCACTCCCGTCAATCCCTGCTAACACACCTTCATAAATACATGGTTTAAAGGTATTCACGCTGTTTAGGTTCGTCCTGTTCGTCTTGTAAACATTAGCTGGTTTATCTTCTCCGTCCTTTTTCGTTTATTTCATCGTCTTAACGTTTTGGGAAGTCAAATTATCCGTAATCATTTGGGCGACTGATTTTGGTTGGTTTGACCAACATTCCTTACTGATATGGCCTATCTTGCCACACTTAAAACAGACAATATCAACCTTCTGCTTGTCTTTCACGATCATTGAACGAGGATGATTCAATATTTATTGCTGTGGTATTATCGCATACTGCTTAGGGACAGTACCACTGCTACTTCCATTATAACTGTTAAACATGTTCCTATAAATATTACTGAACTGGTTTCCATGGTTCGGCGAATACTTGACACTTTGTCGGAACGACGGTTGAAACTTCATGCCCCAGGAGGGTTTACAACTGATAATATTGTAATCTTCACACAGTGAAACGGCTTTATCAAGTTTTTTCACCCCCCCCCTCTCTCTCTCTCTCTCTCTCTCTCTCTCTCTCTCTCTCTCTCTCTCTCTCTCTCTCTCTCTCTCAAGTACGTTCGAATGTATTAAGTAATTCCTCTTGGACACTGCTCTAGTATTTCCAATTCTTCCAAATCTGCCATCTCCTTTACGCTAGCAGCCTCTGTCCATCTCTTGAAACATCACCGTACCTTATAAGCTAATGCAGGGAAGTCGTTTTCTCGTCCTGTCTCAAACTTAAGAACCTTTCATTATAACATTTAGGGGTGATCTGATACACTTGCAGGACATCTCTCTTCACTTCTTGATACTCCATCCTCTGGCCCTGATATAAGAATAAATAAGCACTGCGGCCCTTCCCAAAGAGCACACTCTGCAATAACACAGCCCATTTATCTTCTGGCCATTTCATCGTCGCTGCGACCATTTCAAAACAATCAAAGAACTCACCTGGAGACTCCTATGTGAATCTTGCAATTAACATCTTCACTTTCGACACATTAAACACAGGTTCATGCGTAGCAGGAATCGTCTCTGTGTGCACTGTTAGCTAGGCACTTCTACACTTTTCTTTTCTTACATTAACCTTGCATGTTTTACAATCTCTCGGGCTTCTTCTCACTTTGCTTCCATTTCCTTCGCACATCATCTTTCTTCTCCCTCATCTTTTCGTCTTGCTTCCATTTCCCACGCAAGTCATGCTTCTTTTTCTTTAACTTGATCAAATTCTCCTCTGCTGCAATTCGTCGACTCTCAGACTCTACATCCTTAATATGCTTTCATGCCTTAGGTTTAAGGGTCAACCAATCGTTACTTCTCTAAAAATTCTTCGTCAGCTTCCTCCAACAGTTCACAAGCTGCCACAATATTTTCTTCTGAACCCTTTCCCAAGTTTATCAACACTTATATGGCTAGACACTTGATTTGGGCTTCAATCTTCCCACTCGTTGCATGGCCGCCACATGTCATTAAGATAGAAAACCGTTGGGCTTTAGTTAAGTTAGTTTCTGACAATTCCTGAACACTATGGTTATTTAAAAACTCTTGGATATTAAACTGTCATCTTATAATTTAATAATGTTAAATTCCTTTCCGAAAAATATTTCCACTGAATTTGTTCAAAACTTCAATCAAAACATGGCCCGTTATCACCAAATTTTACAACAGATTTGCTCGATCCCAAGGGTCTGGGCACCAGAATATATAATATACGATTATGACTCCCGGGTATAGGCTCCAAAAACATATTATACTATGGCTCGTGACAGGGAACCAAACATATTATACTATTATAGCTCCGCGGTCTGGGCACCAAAAATATATTATACAAGTATGGCTCCCGGATCTGGTTCCCAAAAATATATTATACTATACCTCGTGACTGGGAACCAAACATATTTTACTACTAGGGCTCCCGGGTCTGGGCACCACAAATATATTTCACGATGACTCGTGACTGGGAACCAAAATAGGCATATATGTAAAAATATATATGTAAATATATATATATATATATATATATATATATATATATATATATATATATATATAGATATATATATATATATATATATATATATATATATATATATATATATATATATATATATATATATATATTCATATATACAGTATATATATACAAACACACACACACACATATATATATATATACATGTATATATATATATATATATATATATATATATATATATATACATATATATATATATATATATATATATATATATATATATATATATATATAACGGATTTTGAGCGAAGCGAAAAATCTATTTTTGGGTGAGATGGCCATGTCGTCCTGATGGAAGTTCCTATAGGGTAGCTTCCTAGGGTATATTACAACTACGGCGATATTCCCAGAGAATTTACCTTAAGGTACCAGAATTCTAACTCCTGGAGCGAGTATCCCTCGTGAAAGGGATATCGCGACATATCAGAGGACGTATTCTAGACACGTCACATGGCAATCTACGACCTGAACAGAGATTTCGTCTCGTAGGAGGTGATTGACGAGATATGAATTCGGGAAAGAAAAAGGGGAGCCGCTCCCAAGGCTTCCCTATCCCCCGATTCGTATGCGTACCTGGCGCCAATCCTGGCGCCATCTGTATTCCTTGTAGCGTACACGAGGTGCTACAGATACTGTATGTAGGGAGGGGTCCTACAGCCCTTTCTTAGAAAGGCAAGGGCGGGTCCATCAGGACGACATGGCCATATCACCCAAAAATAGATTTTTCGCTTCGCTCAAAATCCGTTTTTTGGGCTCAAGCCATGTCGTCCTGATGGAAGTGTACCAGAGCATTACTGTATCTGTGGATTCTCAGAACGTGCCGTACTCCCCGGAGGTAATTTTTTCCCGGTCGACTAGACCTAGAGACCTAAGATGTTACCGTTATACATCTTTTCAACTAACTATAAACTATGTTAGAGCTTCCTGCCCCCTACAGGGAAGAGTCCTACTAGACTCTGGAAAAGTCTCGAAGAGTACATATATCTATGTATGAATACCAGGCAAGCTAATATAGTGGTCTCGCCCTATATTAAGTAAAGCATAGTTTGTAAAGGACCACTGCGTCAATATGAAATATCGACCAGTTTTCCGCACAATACTTGTATTGGACAAAGGTTTTATATCCGCATAGGAGGAAAACCAATGCAACATAGCTTGCATAAAGGAACAATTCTATTAGAATTATCCCAGATAAGGTACATAGAATGAATGCTCAATTATACCAATAAATTGACACAGGTGAAGGAGACGCAAGGTTCTCAAGAACCAGATTATTGACAGGCAATAAATAGACAGGTTAACCACAATTATATATATATATATATATAAGAAGAGGATAACCCAAAACTTTAAGCATAAGTATGATAGTAAACAGAGCTTGTTTGTCTGAAAGAAAAAACATTAGATGCCACTTTTAAGATACCGAGGTATCAAAGTCATAAAAGCCTGTATTACAAATCAATGACATTAGCGTTAGAAACGCTCGGCACACATGTCTGCACTTATGCTAGGTTCACCTTCGGAAATGGAACAGTCTGGATGGGCAACACAGTGCCCTCACTTAGTTTGTAGTACAGTATGTAACTACACACTCACCCTGGAATTAATCGTCCCAATTAAGACCACTGTTCCTCGCAGAGTTAAACAGTAGGGTTAACGACGCGACCCACTGCTACCACAGATCTCTTTTAGTTCCTCTACTTGCTTCGCATAGTGGCGAAAGAACACTCTGGAAGACTTCCAGCCAGTGTATGAACGGAGATGTTCAAAATCCATAAAATTAAAGAAATTTAAGAATGAGGCAACTTTCCTCGGATCGTGACCTGCGGGTGTATTGTCAGGATCCGCTCTGCGAATAAAATATGTGATTTTCGCTCTGAGTTGATTCAGAGATAAATTTGAGCCTGATGTTTCTCCCCTGAATAGTTGACCACCCTTGAAGTCTGAAGTTCTATGAAGATAGACCTTTAGGCATTCTACTGGACATAGAGATGCATCTTCTTTCAGAGGGCAGATTCTCCAGGGACCCCACCTGTTGGTGGGTAACTCATTCTTGGCGAGAAACGTAGGATCCGGAAACAGGTTCAGTTCTTCCCCATCCAGGAACTGAACACGACCTGCCTCTCTCGAGAGGCTACAATCTCACTAACCCTGGCCCCGGACGCGAGTGCAAAATAGGAAAATAACTTTTTGTGTCAAATCCTTTAACGCACACTCTTCATTGCTCAACAGAGAAGCGAAATGAAGAACTTGTCTAAAGACCATGAAATGGGCTTTGGAGGTGCTGAAGGTCTGAGCCTAGCACAGGCTTTCGGGACTTTATTAAAGATCTCGTTACCTAGGTCGACCTGGAAGGCATATAGAATGGGTCTTGTCAAAGCAGACTTACACGCTGAAATCGTGTTTGCTGCCAACCCTTGACCATGGAGGTGGGGAAAAAAGATAAGCAGAAGTCTGTCAAGATCTCCTGCGGAATCTTCGCCTTGACAAAAGGCCACCCATTTTCTCCAAGATGACTCATATTGCCTTCTAGTAGATTTGCATTTATATTCCTCAAGGAAGTCTATACTGGCTTTCGAAATCCCGAAACGCTTTCTCACCGCTAGGGAGAGAAAATCATGAACTGCAGGGTCCGGGTTTTCTGTAATGAAGCGCAGACAGTTGACTTCTGGACTCGCTGGGTCAGAACTGGATCTGGTAGTGGTACAAACTTCAGCTACAGTTCCAATGCCAGGAGGAACCACACGCTGTTCGGCCACTTGTGGGCCACTATTGCCGCTACCCTTTGAAGGATCTCAGTTTGTTGAGGACCCTCAACAGAAGGTTGTGAGGAGGGAACAGATAAATCTTGGACCATCTGTTCCAGTCGAGGGACATCGCGTCCACTGCTTCCGCTAAGGGGTCCTCGTACGGGGCACGTACAGGGGCAACTTCTTGTTGTCTTTCGTCGTAAAGAGGTCTATCTGCAGTTCTGGGACTGATTCAGAATGAAGGAGAATGATCCTGCGTCTAAGGACCATTCCGACTCTATCGGTGTGAACTGCCGACAGGTACCACTTCTTCTTTTCTGCCAATCGGAAGACGGCCAACATCACCTGGTTGAGAGGTGGTGACCTCGATCCTTGTCGATTCAAGTATCTTACAACTACCTCGCTGTCTATTACCACTTTATGTGGAACGAATGACGCGGGGAGACTTTCTTTAAGGTAAGGAGCACTGCCCTAGCTTCTAGAAAGTTTTATGAGAAAGGTCTTGAATAGCCTGGACCAAGTCCCCTGGACTTTTTTCCGATGAGAGTGACCTCCCCATCCCTCCTTTGAGGCGTCTGAGTGAATCGTCACCGACGGGGGAGGTGGCTGAAGAAGAACCTGACTTCTTTAGATGTCTGGCTTGGGACCAAGGCCTGAGAAGAGTACTTAGCCGAAGCAGCTGGTCTTCTCAGATCTCTTCACGCGTTTGATGCATAACTTCTCCAAACTCCGATTGCATCCTTTAGCTGTGCTCTTAGCACTGGGTCTGTCACCGAAGCAAACTGGAGAGAGCGCAGTACTCTCTCCTGCTCGTGTCTTGATATCCTTTCGGAATCTTGAAGTCTCTTGACAGAACCCGCTATCTCCTTCCTTTTCTTCGCCGGGGTGGAGAAACGGTGTGACAAAAGGTCCCAGTGGATCTTAGCCACTGGAACTTTTGAGATGGAGAAAGTCGAGACTTTTTCTGTTGATCTTGAAGCCTAGGTACTCTAGGAACTGGATCACTTGACTGGAAGCTTGCAAGCATTCGGTCTCGGATGCTGCCCACACCAACCAGTCGTCCAGGTAGGCTACTACTTGAATTACCTTTAGGCGAAATTGTTTGAGAGCTACGCTCGCAAGCTTCGTAAAAATCCTTGGGGCTATGTTTAGCCCGAATGGCATGGCTCCGAAGGCGTATAGTCTTCGTTGTAGCCTGAACCCTAGGTAGGGGGAGAGTCGATGGCTAATTGGAATGTGCCAGTAGGCGTCTGACAAGTCTATAGAGACGGAATATGCCCTCTTGGGCAGTAAGGTCCTTATGTGTTGCAGTGTTAGCATTTTGAATTTGCAATTCACTATGAACTTGTTAAGTGGCGACAAGTCCAGAATGACTCTGAGCTTTTCCGAGTCTTTCTTGGGAACACAAAACAGCCTCCCTTAGAAATTGATGGGCTTCACCCTTTTTCTCCAACCGTTCTTGAACGTACTCCTCCATAACGGGGGTGGAGTGTTGGAAAAACCGAAGGTACGGGGGTGGAGTGCTGTACCAGCTCCCGCCCAGTCCATTCTTGAGTAGGCTGTGGGCCCAGGGATCGAAGGTCCACCGATCCCGAAATTTCAGAAGTCTCCCTCCTGCCGGTATCACCTCACTTGGACTGCCGTCCTGAGGTCTTGCCTTCCTGACCACGACCACCCCTGAATCCCCTTCCCCTTGAGGGGCGTCTAGACGAGCCTCTGGCTGCTCCTCTAGGCTTTGCTCGAAAGGAAGTAGACTGCCCTTCGAACGCTGGGGTGAATGCCGTGGACTGTGTCGACACGGCCTGGGGTACCCACTGAAAGGTGGTCGGGGTTTGTGCCACGATCTGGGGCACTGGGGGCAATGGCAATTGCAGTTGCTGTTGCTGTCTAAGAGGCTTGGCTGGCCGAGACGGTAGCCTAGTCTTCATAGTCTTCCTCTTTGGTTGAGGACCCTCATCCGGGGAAGACTTTCTTTTGATAGCCAGGCCCCACTTCTGGAGAAGGTTTCTATTCTCCAAGGCGGCTTTATCAAAAACTTCTTTGACCAAGTCGGTAGGGAAAAACGTCTTTTCCCCAAATGTTGGAGGAGATTAGTTTCTTTAGCTCGTGCCTCACCGTAGCCGAGGTAAACACGAACTCCCTACAAGCTCTCCTTGCCTTGACGAAGCCATAAAGGTCCTTCGTCACTGTGGCCAGATGAGGCTTGGCCACTACCATGAACATTTCATGGACCTTGGGGTCACTTGCCATCGTCTCGAGAGTAGTCTGAAGAGACATTGAGGCAGTCAGTCTTTCTTTTGTATCGAACTCACTTCGCAAAAGAAAGTCAGAGAGCTTAGGGAGGTCCTTGCCGAACTGACGTCCGGCAATATCAGCCTCCAACTTTCCCACTGAGAACGTAAGATGGACGTCCTTCCAGTCTTTGTGGTCCATAGGCAGGGCCAGCGACAAGGGTTTACACTCCTCTAGGGAGGGGCAAGACTTGCCGGCCTCGATTGCTTTTAGTACAGCCAGAGGACACAAAGGAAGGGAGCTTCCTATTCAATGCAGCTACCTTTGAGTTAGAGAAGCCCCTCTCTTTCATCGAGGATGAAAGTAGAGCTTGAGCCATAGCATGGTCCATCACTATGACCTCCTTCGGCTCTGTCTCCTCCTTTGAAGCTGGTTCCTTCCTCAGCCGGACATAACAGTCCGGATATGATGCCTTGCTGGGCCAGAATTCCACCCTTCAGGGGAACTGAGCCCAGCTTATCCGAGATGACGATCTTTCCAGTCGTCATCGGCATGTGCTCAGCATACCTCCATGGGTTAGCATCTGAGCACAAGGGAAGGTCTTTCACATTGAGCTTTTTCTGGGGCCCATGTGATTCTGCAAGGCACTGCATTCGCAGTTCCATTGCAGCCGCCTTCTCCTGATTCTCCTTCTGCATTTGTTGGATCATTCCAACAATAGAAGAGAGGGCCTGTCCCAGCTCTACTGGGAGACCGGCCGATGTAGAGGGGCTTGAACTTCATCCTGGGCTTCTGCCAGGAGGTCTTCCTCCTGACACCCGTCCACATCAGATATCCTGTCATTTAGCTGGATGTCTTGCATCGCGACCGCGACTTCAGCATCCACCTGGATCTGAACTTAGGGGATCTCCTCTTGAGGCTGGGGAATCACAGCATCAGCTGATGCCTTAGGGAAAAAATACGCCCTCATCTTCTCACTTGGAAGATAAGGGCCAGAAGTGTTCTTTTGGAAGCCCCTTACCCAGGTACGAAGCTTCTTCCTAGCTATTTAAATGTCTCATTAATCAGGTTAGTGCACACAGTACATACCTGAGGGTCCCAATACCGGAGATCATCCTTGGAGACAGCGTATGCTGCGTGTCTCCTACAAAACTCATGTCCGCAGAGGTTCTTGCTGCTGACATTGCAGAGAGCACTTCCCCACTTCGGAGTGTCCTTCTGTAAAGAGAAGAAATTTCCATGAGTATCAAGTGAACTATGTATCACTGGATATGCATCGTATAGCATAACAATTCAGAAAGGAAAGACACACACTTGTGTTTCCCTCACAACCCATTGTTGCAGCCTTCCAGATAATAAAATCAAAATGGTTTATTTCTTCTAGAGTAACCAATGCAAGGTTTCCAGAGGAAACAGGTGGAGCTCACACCTAGGCAATGATTTTAAAATCCTGGATAATAGACAGGGAAGAACTCTGCTTCCTATCTGAGGGCAACAGCAAAGGGCTGTGCAAGAAAACACAATAGTGTTAGAAGATACAGTGCTGTACCTAAACCTTTACTATAGTTTTCTTCTTACTGTATATGCTATACAGAAGAATACTAGTACAGTATAGGAGGATGTGTGCCGGCCTGCCTTTGCCGGCCGGCACACACCACAACTAGCTTTAAAGTATACTACTTAACAGCTATAGGGCGGCAGCACTCTGGTTCAAATGCCTGTGCCGGTCGGCAGCAGCTGCCGGCCGGCAACAGCCAGTGTTGGCTGGCAATGACTGCCGGCCAGCAACTACACAAGGTAGTACCCAGCTGCCGGCCACACTCTTGGTGACCGGCAGACAAGGACTGACATGAGCCGGCCGGCAAAGGTACAAGACCGATGCCAGCCGGCAGCAAAAGAACCAGAAGACTACACCTGCCCGGCTGCCAGCCTCATAGGCCGGCAGCCGGCCTCATAGGCCGGCAGCCGGGACAGGTACAGCACTAGAAGAAAATAGAATGGATGCCGGGATAAGAGTGTACACAACCCCCCAAGCCCGGCAACCGAAAGAGTGCATATAAGGAAGGGGAGAAACTTAATTCAGGCTTCCTTGACCAATGCCGTCCGGCTCTGCCGGCAGGCATGGATGAGGGACCAAGAGAGGTCCGGGCAGCACTCAAAAACATAAGACCCTTGCCGGCCAGCATCTCTGCCGGCCGGCAATGGGCTTAGTCAATTCCACATCCCAACCTATACTAGGTCCAGAAGTAGAACGAGGTACAGTACAGTAATACCCCTGCCGGCCAGCTCTGCCGGCCGGCAAGGTACAGTACAGTAATGGCTAGGCCATTACGGAGATAGAGGGGGAAGGGACAAGAGGGTCCTGCCAACCTTGCTTTAGTGACAGATCACCCGCAGCCAAGAACTTTGTCTTAGCCTAAGGGAGATCTAAGGGAAAGGGCCAGCAATACTTGCCAGCTTCCAGAGCACCAAAGCAAGGAAG
>NC_090725.1:177183142-177208142 GCF_036898095.1 Palaemon carinicauda
ACGCACACATATATATATATATATATATATATATATATATATATATATATATATATGTGTGTGTGTGTGTGTGTGTATATACAGTCTATATATTGATAAATATGAATATATATATATATATATATATATATATATATATTATATATATATGTATACATATATATATATATATATATATATATATATACACATATATATATATATATATATATATATATATATATATATATATATATATATATATATATATATATATATATATGATATCCACAGAATCAACACGTGTAAACGGTATCGTTTCTGAATATATTTTTCTATATATATCTATATAGAGAAAGAACAATAGAACGTGTAAATTTGATACAACTAAGCTTCTAAATGAAGAGCTTAAAAAAAATATTTGCAAATGAATGTAGGAGTTGATTTGAAGTCCTAGAAACTTGAAGAGACGAAGAACAGACAATTAATGAGGAATGGTGTGATGTCAAGAACATATATCAGCCAGTAGGTTGTATTGTCCTTTGACACGCAGTCACACGGAGAAAGCCATGGATATCAAATAATACCTAGGATACTATAAAAATGAGACAAAGAAATGAAGTGATTGTTGAAAGTTTTCGAGGAAGTAATAAAAATTACAAGGTACAGCATGCTAAGATGGTACACTCAGGCACACTATTCTATCTAATTTCTCTTCATCTATCTTTGTTAAAGTTTTTATATCTTATATTTGCCCGTCGAGATACTACCGCTACAAAGTTAGGGGATCCTTTGACTGGCCAGATAGTACTACATTGGATCCTGTTTTTCTGGTTATGGTTCTTTCTCTTTGCCTACACAGAATCCGAATAGTCTGGCCTATTCTTTACACTGAGATTACCAAAGAGTTCTTCTTCACCCAAGGGGTTAACTATGGCTATGTAATTGTTCAGTGGCTACTTTCCTCTTGGTAAGGGTAGAAGAGACTTTTTAGCTATGATAAGCAGCTCTTCAAGGAGAAGGACACTACAAAATCAACCATTGTTCTCTACTCTTGGGTAGTGCTAAGCCACCACGGTCTTCCACTGTCTTGAGTTAGAGTTCTCTTGCTTGAGGGTACACTCGGGCACACTGTTCTATATAGTTTCTCTTCCTCTTGTTTTGTTGAAGTTTTTATTATTTATGTAGGAAATATTTATTTTAATGTTGTTACTATTCTTAAAATACTTTATTTTTCCTTGTTTCCTTTCCTCACTGGGCTATTTTCCCTGTTGGGGCTTCCTGCTTTTCCAACGGGGGATGTAGCTTAGCATTTAATAATAATAATAATAATAATAATAATAATATTAATAATAATAATAATAATAATAATAATAATAATAATAATAATAATAATAATAATTCCAGTATTGACTGTGAGACCAAAAGAAGAGCCCGGAATGAGTGGAGATAATATTTAGTCAGGAAAGCAGATGAGGCTGACAAAGCTATGAATTCAGGAAGTGGCAATGGTGTAAGAACTTCTAATAGAATAATTAATGAAATCTCGACTGGGGCAAAAAGAAGTATATACCCAACAAAAAGAGAGATGGTTCTTTTATAGCAACAGAATATTGAAAAAGACAACGTTAGATAGAACACTTTATTGTGAGTATGAATATGAGATATGAAGGGAATAATCTGATTAATATACCTTAAGCTGATAAAGACCTTGATGTGCTCATGAATGAATTCAATTAAATCAAAGTTCAAGATATCCTCTAACTAAAGAGATGGAAAGCCGCGGGATTCGATGGAATAACAGCCGAGATGATAATGGTAAAAAATGATGTCACTCCCAGACTACTCACACGATTATTTTGTAGAATTTAGCATGAAGAGGAGAAGCCTGATGAATGAGAATTTGGAGTGTTATGAAAATAGAAAAAAGGAGACTGATTGATTACAATAATTACAGAGGTATAACTCTTACGCTATTTAATATGAAAACATATAGTATTCTTATTATAAAGAGACTTGGGAGAAATTTTGAAGAAAAGCTTAGCGATGAACAAGAAGGAATTAGGAAAAGTAATAGTTGCACTGACCAAATTTTCATTTTGAGACATGTTGTACAGCAATGCGTAGAATATGAAAATCTCCTTTTGTAGGCATTTGTGGACTATGAAAAAGCATTTGATAGTGTGCACCGGCCAATTGTATGGAGAGTCCTGCGTTATTATGGAATTCCTTTGAAATATGTAAATTTGATGAAGTCTGTTTATGAGTATAGCAAGTGCAAAGTTAATGTTAATGGAGTCTCATCACATGAATTTCCAGTGAACAGCGGAGCACTCCAAGGGAATGTGTTGTCACCTATGTTGTTTATCCTCCTCATGGATTTTGTAATGCACAGAACAGACAGAGATATGGGAGAAAGATTGGACTAGATTGTTGATAGAAATTTAGCAGACCTAGAATATGCTGATGATGCTGTCCTTTTTAGCAGAACACCACAGGATTGGAAATGCATGCTTACCAGAATACAAGAAATATGACACGAGTTTGGGCTGAAGATAGATAAAAGAAAGACAGAGATGGAACATGAAAAATCATTGGAAGGAAAAAGGATAAATGAGGTAGAATCATTCAAGTATTTAGGAACTATGATCTCAAATACAGAGTCTTTAGAATTGGATTTTAGTGAAAGATTGAAAAAAGCAAATCAGATAAAGGCTATTCTAAGTAAAATTTGAAAAACCAATCGCCTGATATTACATATATAAAACAGACTATATATCAGTTTAGTTATATTGGTGTTAATAAATGGACATAATCCATGGTATGACAATGAAACAATGTCCAATAGATATAGTAGAATTGAGAATAGAACCCTCAGAAGGATATTGTGAGTCAAATAGCAGGACAAGTTTGGAAATGAAACTATAAGAGAGATTACTCGAGTGGCATATGTGGATGAGATAATGAGTGGTAGATGGAGATTGTTTGGGCATGCTTTTTGCACTCCCCAAGAAAGATTAGTTCACCAAACGTTCAGCTAGGCTCCACAAGGCACTAAAAGAGTTGAAAGACCCAAGCATAATTGTCTGAGGATTATCAAGCTCAAACTAGATGATGAATGGAGAAGTATTGAATTGAGAGCTCAAGATAGATAAAACTGTCGAAATCTAACCGAGACATTATTCGTCAATAGGTGTTTGATAAGTTGATGATGATGATGATGATGATGATATGTATATGTATATGTATATATATATATATATATATATATACATATATTTATATATATATATATACATATATATATATATATATATATATATATATATATATATATATATATATATATACACACACACACACACACACACACATATATATATATATATATATATATATATATATATGTATCGGTGTGTGTGATATCTATCTATCTATCTATCTATCTATCAATATATATATGTATATATATATATATATATATATATATATATATATATATATATATATATATATATATATATATATTTTTTGGGGGGGGCTCAAGCCATGTCGTCCTGATGGAAGTTCCTATAGGGTATCTTCCTAGGGTATATTACAACTACGGCGATATTCCCAGAGAATTTACCTTAACCCTGGATAGGTACGGTCCTCGGACACCCCTTTAAGGGTATACTCGGACGCGAACGACCCCGACGCCAAAAAAAATTCTTGAAAAATCAGTTTTTGCAGTAACCTCCTTTTTTCTTTTGCCAAAAAAAACTTCAATGAAGCTTGAAACAACTGTAAAGATAAATACTACTCATCTGCAGAAAAACTATTTATTATAAATATTTTAAAAAATTAAGTAGAAAAAAAAAAAGACCTGACATAAAAATTCATAAAAAAAAAGTTTATACATATATACACAAATCCTTTTAGGAATTGATTCTTGAATGTTTAGGACACATCTTGATGTATTTTGGATGAAGTCAGACCCATGGAGGTGAAGATCTGAAATGAGAAAAAAAGGGTAACTTTTTTTGGCCAAAAAAAATTGTCCAAATTTCATGAATTTTTTTGGGTACCCAAATGAAAAAGGAAGTGGCTAATTTTTTTAGGGAATAAACATATGTTATCCTAAAATAGAAATATGTAAAAAAATCTTCATTATTTTGTAAATTACATTCATATCAGGGGCCATATCTAAAGGTAATTTTTTGAGTACTTGGAAATTTCGTAAAAAAATACATATATTTAATATATAATATGATATTTATGCAAGTAAAAATATACCAAAATATCACAAATTCTATAGGGAACAAGAATATATATAGATAGGGCAGCTTACGCTTCGGATATGTCCAGAAAATGGCCGCCAACCACACTGACTCAGACTCCCTAATCTGCCACTTGAAATGTAGGAAGGGTATGTCAATTTCAAGGTGTTATTTACTAATCTAATTATTATTGGATATGCATAAAAATTGTATGGTGGGTTGCTGGATAATTGTCGATTATTTTACGACTATAAAATTAAAATTCTGACCCAAAAAATATTTTTTGAAGGGAAATAAAATCGAAAAAAAAATGTAAAACAATATTTTAGCTAAAAAAATTTGATGATATTCAATCAAAAAAAAAGTAAACAAAATTTTCCGACAAATAAACATCTAGAGGAATCATTACTCTGTGATAGTTCCTTAGTACGTAGTAATTTTGAAAGAATTGGGAAAAAACGAAAAAATGGCAATCACCGGAAAATCGAACACATACCTATATATACGCCATATCTGGCTAAAAAAAAGATAGGCATGGGTAGCCAGATCATCTAGAAACACTTTCCAACACTATAAAAATATAAGTTTTGCGACACTACTTGCCAATTCCTTACGGTAACATGACTAAGCAAAAAAATGCAAAACAAATAAAAAGGAGCACTCGCGGAAAAATGCCCAACATTCTAATATACGGCATCTCAGATAAAAAAAAAGACATGCACGTGTTAGCCCAACCATCAAGGCACACTTTCTAACACATAAACATGAAAAAAAAAATCAATAATATACGGCAATTCCTTACTACGTAGTAAATTTTTACAAATATTGAAAAAAAAACAGAAATTGGCAACCGCAGTTAAATACCCAATATACCAATAACTACGTCGTATCTGACAAAAACAAAATCACACATGGGTAGCCAGATCATCTAGACACACTTTCCAACATTAAAAAAGCAAAAGTTTTACGACACTATTTCGCAATATCTTACGGAAAAATGACTTGGCAAAAAAATTAAAAAAAATTAAAAAGGGACACTCGCGGTAAAATGCCCGACATTCTAATATACGACATCTCAGATAAAAAAAAAGACATGCACGTGTTAGCCCAACCATCAAGGCACACTTTCTAACACATAAACATGAAAAAAAAAATGAATAATATACGGCAATTCCTTACTACGTAGTAATTTTTACAAATATTGAAAAAAAACAGAAATTGGTAACCGCAGTTAAATACCCAATATACCAATAACTACGTCATATCTGACAAAAACAAAGTCATGCATGGGTAGCCAGATCATCTAGACACACTTTCCAACACTAAACAAGCAAAAGTTTTACGACACTATTTGGCAATATCTTACGGAAAAATGACTTGGCAAAAAAATGAAAAAAAATGAAAAAAGGGCACTCGCGGTAAAATGGTCCTCGTGGTGATGAACGACATTTTAACTAAAAAAAAAACATGCACATGGTAGCCAAACAATCCACCAAGACTTTCCACAACTGATAACCTATACAAGTTGCACCATTCTACGACAATTTCATAATACGTAATAACTTTGATAATTATGCAAACTACCTCAGAAGGGTAAACTCGGACGCGAACGACCCCGACGCGTCTCAGAAATCGGGGAAGGAGTACAGCTACAGCAATGCACATCTGGACACTACTAGAGCGTGTAGGGGAGACACCTCCTGCAGGTCGATCACCCACAAATTCAGTCACAGGGGTGAGTCACGTGAGAAAAACCTGTTTTTTTTTGACGCTCGGGGTCGCAAACGACCCACCGTACCTATCCAGGGTTAAGGTACCAGAATTCTAACTCCTGGAGCGAATATCCCTCCTGAAAGGGATATCGCGACATATCAGAGGACGTATTCTTGACACGCCACATGGCAATCTGCACCCTGACAGAGATTTCGTCTCGCAGGGGCAATTGGCAAGAAACGAATTCGGGAAAGAAAAAGGGGGAGCCGCTCCCAAGGCTCCTTATCTCCCGTTTCGTAAGCGTGCCTGGCGCCAATCCTGGCGCCATCTGTATTCCTTTTTGCGTAGCTTAAAACTCGGTGTTTTTTACTGTGTTTCTCGCAAATCTTGGATTTATTCCGCTTTTCATGGCTTCTCCGTCTTCGTCGGCCTCCGATAAGTTGAGTACCATGTCTTTTATGTATAAATATAGGCTCTTGGTAAATTTTTGAGTGATTAATAGGATTAATCTTTGTTACAAGAGCCGTAGCCTACCGGAGGCGTCATGGACGCTGTCGGTCGCTAGGTATAAGTTTAGTTAGTCAGAGCGACATTCCCGGTTGTTTTGCTTTAATAAATTTTAGCTATTTAGCATTACATAGGATTTCCTTTCGTGCTTAGTATTATTTTGGCGAAGTATTCGCCATTCTGGCCTACGCTAGGCCATGTAGCCTAGTCGTTTGGTCCTAGTACTTCATGCATGATTTTGGTTTTTCCGAGTGTTTTAAAATTTTATTGAAGCTTTAGGCTATGTTTTATACATTTAAGATTGTGTGGAATATTTCCAAGATAGTATACGAGTGAGTTTCGGTGATTTAGGTAATCGATTCTCTTGGTGCCTAGGCTAAGTTGCTTATGGAGCCTTAGTATACTTTCTCATACTCCCCGGTTGCTTTCTTTTCTTCGGAGAAGGTATGCAATCCCTTTCCCTCTCTTTAAGCCTTGGGCTTATCCCTAAGTGGTTTTTTCCGAATTAATTTTCGATAAAACTATACTGGGGTGTTACTGTACCTTCTTGTTCCAGTAAGTCTGGTTCAAAGAGGGACAGAACAACAGAGTTTTTTAGTCTGGTCTGCGTTTGTCTGGCTTGGGGTAGAGTCTCCCTCGCTGGCCTGACACAGACAAAGGTGGCTTAGCCTCCTTAGGTCACTACCGAAGGTTTCTGTGGATATGATTCCTTCTTTTGTGATCTACCAGACTAGTCCTTGTTGCTGTTCTCGGGGGAGGATAAGTTTCTTTCCCTGGGAGTAGCAACACCTTCCTTGCTTTGGTGCTCTGGGAGCTGGCAAGTATTGCTGGCCTCCCCCCTTGGATCTCCCTTAGGCTGAGATAAGTTTCTTGGCTGCGGGTGATCCGTCACTAAAACAAGGTTGGTAGGTCCCTCTTTTGTCCCTTCCCCCTCTATCTCCGTAATGGCCTAGCCATTACAGTACTGTACGTCGTTCTACATCTGGACCTAGAATAGGTTAGGATGTGGAATTGACTCAGCCCCTTGCCGGCCGGCAGAGCTGCCGGCCGGCAGAGCTGCCGGCCGGCAAGGGTCTTAGATTTTGAGTGCTGCCCGGACCTCCCTTGGTCCCTCATCCATGCCTGCCTGTAGAGCCAGACGGCATTGGTCAGGAAGCCTGAATTAGATTCTCCCCTTCATTATATGCACTCTTTCGGATTGCCGGGCTTGGAGGTAGTGTACACTCTTATCCCGGCATCCATCCTATTTTTCTTCTAGTGCTGTACCCGACCCGGATGCCGGCCTATGAGGCCGGCAGCCGGATTGGTGTAGTCCTCTGGTTCTTTTGCTGTACCTTTGCTGGCCGGCTAATGTCAGCCCTTGTCTGCCGGTCACCAAGAGTGTGGCCGGCAGCTGGGTACTACCTTGTGTAGTTGCCGGCCGGCAGCCATTGCCGGCCGACATTGGCTGTTGCCGGCCGGCAATTGCTGCCGGCCGGCACATGCATTTGAACCAGAGTTCTGCCGCCTTATAGCTGTTAAGTAGTATACTTTAAAGCTAGTTATGGTGTGTTGCCGGCCGGCACATATCCTCCTATACTGTACTAGTATTCTTCAGTATAACATATACAGTAAGAAGAAAACTATAGTAGGGGTTTTGGTACAGCACTGTGTGTTCTAACACTTTTGTGTTTTCTTGCACAGCCCTTTGCTGTTGCCCTACAGATAGGAAAGTGAGTTCTTTCCTGTCTATTATCCAGAATTTTAAAATCATTGCTTAGGTGTGAGCTTCACCTGTTTCCTCTGGAAACTTTGCATTGGTTACTCTAGAAGAGATTAACCATTTGATTTTATTATCTGGAAGGCTGCAACAATGGGTTGTGAGGGAAACACAAGTGTGTGTCTTTCCTTTATGAATTGTTATGCTATACTATGCATATCCAGTGATACATAGTTCACTTGATACTCATGGAAATTTCTTCTCTTTACAGGAGGACCCTCCGAAGTGCGGAAATGTTTTCTGCAACGTCCGCAGCATGAACCTCTGCGGACATGAGTTTTGTAGGAGACACGCAGTATGCGCTGTCTCCAAGGATGATCTCCAGTATTGGGACCCTCAGGTATGTACTGTGTGCACTAACCTGATTACTGAGGCCTTTGATTCCCCTAGGACGGCGGAATCAAGGGATATAGCAAGGGAGAAGCTTCGTACCTGGGTAAGGGGCTTCCAAAAGAACACCTCTGGCCCTTATCTTCCAAGTGAGAAGATGAGGGCGTATCTTTTCCCTAAGGCATCAGCTGATGCAGTGATTCCCCAGCCTCAAGAGGAGATCCCCCAAAGTCAGATCCAGGTGGATGCTGAAGTCGCGGTCGCGATGCAAGACATCCAGTTAGATGACAGGATGTCTGACGTGGACGAGCGTTTGGAAGAAGACCTCCTGGTAGAAGGCCAGGATGAAGTTCAAGCCCCGGACGTCGTAGAGGAAGAGGTCGACGAGGTGTCGGCTACTCCAGTTCAGATTCCGGAGCCTATTCCCTCAACATCGGCCGGTCTCCCAGTAGAGCTGGGACAGGCCCTCTCTTCGATTGTTGGAATGATCCAACAAATGCAGAAGGAGAATCAGGAGAAGGCGGCTGCTATGGAACTGCGGATGCAGTGCCTTGCAGAATCACATGGGCCCCAGAAAAGGCTCAATGTGAAAGACCTTCCCTTGTGCTCAGATGCTAACCCATGGAGGTATGCTGAGCACATGCTGATGACGACTGGAAAGATCGTCATCTCGGATAAGCTGGGCTCAGTTCCCCTAGAGGAGGTGGAATTCTGGCCCAGCAAGGCATCATATCCGGACTGTTATGTCCGGCTGAGAAAGGAGCCAGCTTCAAAGGAGGAGACAGAGCCGAAGGAGGTCATAGTGATGGACCATGCTAAGGCTCAAGCTCTACTTTCATCCTCGATGAAGGAGAGGGGCTTCTCTAACTCGAAGGTAGCTGCATTGAGCAAGAAGCTCCCTTCCTTTGTGTCCTCTCCTGCTAGAGCCTTCCCCTTTTTACAGAAAGGGTTTGTGGCTGTCCTAAAAGCAGTCGAGGCCGGCAAGCCTTGCCCCTCCCTGGAGGAGTGTAAACCCTTGTCGCTGGCCCTGCCTATGGACCACAAAGACTGGAAGGACGTCCATCTGACGTTCTCAGTGGGAAAGTTGGAGGCTGATATTGCCGGACGGTAATTCGGCGAGGACCTCCCCAAGCTGTCTGACTTTCTTTTGCGAAGAGAGTTCGAGACAAAAGAAAGACTGGCTGCCTCAATGTCTCTGCAGACTACTCTTGAGACGATGGCAAGTGACCCCAAGGTCCATGAAATGTTCATGGTGGTGGCTAAGACTCACCTGGCCACGGTGACGAAGGACCTTTATCGCTTCGTCAAGGCGAGGAGAGCTTGTAGGGAGTTCGTGTTCACCGGGGCTACGGTGAGGCACGAGCCAAGGAAATTAATCTCCTCCAACATTTGGGGAAAAGACCTTTTCCCTACCGATGTGGTCAAAGAAGTTGTTGATAAGGCCGCCGTGGAGAATAGAAACCTTCTCCAGAAGTGGGGCCTGGCTATCAAAAGAAAGTCTTCCCCGGATGAGGGTCCTCAACCAAAGAGGAAGAATATGAGGACTAGGCTACCGTCTCGGCCAGCCAAGCCCTCTACACAGCAACAGCAACTGCAATTGCCATTGCCTCCAGTGCCCCAGATGGTGGCACAAACCCCGACCACTTTTCAGTGGGTACCCCAGGCTGTGCCGACTCAGTCCACGGCATTCACCCCAACGTTCGAAGGACAGTCTTCTTCCTTTCGAGCAAAGCCTAGAGGAGCAGCCAGTTGTCTAGGCGCCCCTCAAGGGGAAGGGGATTCAGGGGTGGTCGTGGTCAGGGAGGCAAGACCTCAGGACGGCAGTGCAAGTGAAATGATACCGGTAGGAGGGAGACTGCTGAAATTTTGGGATCGATGGACCTTCGATCCCTGGGCCCACAGCCTACTCAAGAATGGACTGGGCTGGAGCTGGTACAGCACTCCACCCCCGTGCCTTCGGTTTTTCCAACACTCCACCCCCGTTCTGGAGGAGTACGTTCAAGAACTGTTGGAGAAAAATGTGATCCGAAAGGTGAAGTCCATCAAATTCCAAGGGAGGCTGTTTTGTGTTCCCAAGAAAGACTCGGAAAAGCTCAGAGTCATTCTGGACTTGTCGCCACTCAACAAGTTCATAGTGAATTGCAAATTCAAAATGCTAACACTGCAACACATAAGGACCTTACTGCCCAAGAGGGCATACTCAGTCTCTATAGACTTGTCAGACGCCTATTGGCACATTCCAATCAGCCGTCAACTCTCCCCCTACCTAGGGTTCAGGCTACAACGGAGACTATACGCCTTCAGAGCCATGCCATTCGGGCTAAACATAGCCCCAAGGATTTTCACGAAGCTTGCGAGTGCAGCTCTCAAACAATTACGCCTAAAGGATATTCAGGTAGTAGCCTACCTGGACGACTGGCTGGTGTGGGCAGCATCCGAGGCAGAATGCTTGCAAGGTTCCAGTCAAGTGATCCAGTTCCTAGAGTACCTAGGCTTCAAGATCAACAGAAAAAAGTCTCGACTTTCTCCATCTCAAAAGTTCCAGTGGCTGGGAATCCACTGGGACCTTTTGTCACACCGTTTCTCCATCCCGGCGAAGAAAAGGAAGGAGATAGCGGGTTCTGTCAAGAGACTTCTAGATTCCGAAAGGATATCAAGATGCGAACAGGAGAGGGTACTAGGCTCTCTCCAGTTTGCTTCGGTGACAGACCCAGTGCTAAGAGCACAGCTAAAGGATGCAACCGGAGTTTGGAGAAGGTATGCATCAAACGCGCGAAGAGATCTGAGAAGACCAGTGCCGCCTCGGCTACGTACTCTTCTCAGGCCTTGGTCCCAAGCCAGACATCTAAAGAAGTCGGTTCTTCTTCAGCCACCTCCCCCGTCGTTGACGATTCACTCAGACGCCTCAAAGGAGGGATGGGGAGGTCACTCTCATCGGAAAAAAGTCCAGGGGACTTGGTCCAAGCTATTCAGGACCTTTCACATAAACTTTCTAGAAGCTATGGCAGTGCTCCTTACCTTAAAGAAAGTCTCCCCGCGTCACTCGATCCACATAAGATCGGTGATGGACAGCGAGGTAGTTGTGAGATGCTTGAATCGACAAGGGTCGAGGTCACCACCTCTCAACCAGGTGATGTTGGCCATTTTCCGATTGGCGGAAAAGAAGAAGTGGTACCAGTCGGCAGTTCACCTTCAAGGAGTCCGCAACGTGACAGCGGACGCTCTATCCAGGTTCACACCGATAGAGTTGGAATGGTCCTTAGACGCAGGATCATTCTCCTTCATTCTGAATCAAGTCCCAGAACTGCAGATAGACCTCTTTGCGACGAAAGACAACAAGAAGTTGCCCCTGTACGTGTCCCCGTACGAGGACCCCTTAGCGGAAGCAGTGGACGCGATGTCCCTCGACTGGAACAGATGGTCCAGGATTTATCTGTTTCCCCCTCACAACCTTCTGTTGAGGGTCCTCAACAAACTGAGATCCTTCAAGGGGGTAGCGGCAATAGTGGCCCACAAGTGGCCGAACAGCATGTGGTTCCCCTTGGCGTTGGAACTACAGCTGAAGTTTGTGCCGCTACCACATCCAGTTCTGACCCAGCAAGTCCAGAAGTCGACTGTCTGCGCTTCATTACAGAAAACCCGGACCCTTCAGCTCATGATTTTCTCTCCCTTGCGGTGAGAAAGCGTTTCGGGATTTCGAAAGCCAGCATAGACTTCCTAGAGGAATATAAGTGCAAATCTACTAGAAGGCAATATGAGCCATCTTGGAGAAAATGGGTGGCCTTTGTCAAGGCGAAGAGTCCGCAGGAGATCTCGACAGACTTCTGCTTATCTTTCTTCATCCACCTCCATGGTCAAGGGTTGGCAGCTAACACGATTTCAGTGTGTAAGTTAGCTTTGACGAGACCCATTCTATATGCCTTCCAGGTCGACCTAGGTAACGAGATCTTTGATAAAGTTCCGAAAGCCTGCACTAGGCTCAGACCTTCAGCACCTCCAAAGCCCATTTCATGGTCTTTAGACAAAGTTCTTCATTTCGCTTCTCTGTTGAGCAATGAAGAATATGCGTTAAAGGATTTGACACAAAAAGTTATTTTCCTATTTGCACTCGCGTCCGGGGCCAGGGTTAGTGAGATCGTAGCCCTCTCGAGAGAGGCAGGTCGTGTTCAGTTCCTAGATGGGGGGGAACTGAACCTGTTTCCGGAGTTATCCACCAACAGGTGGGGTCCCTGGAGAATCTGCCCTCTGAAAGAAGATGCATCTCTATGTCCAGTAGAATGCCTAAAGGTCTATCTTCGTAGAACTTCAGACTTCAAGGGTGGTCAACTATTCAGGGGAGAAACATCAGGCTCAAATTTATCTCTGAATCTGACAGTACACCCGCAGGTCACGATCCGAGGAAAGTTGCCTCATCCTTAAATTTCTTTAATTGTATTGACTTTGAACATCTCCGTTCATACACTGGCTGGAAGTCTTCCAGAGTGTTCTTTCGCCACTATGCGAAGCAAGTAGAGGAACTAAAGAGATCTGTGGTAGCAGTGGGTCGTGTTGTTAACCCTACTGTTTAACTCTGCGAGGAACAGTGGTCTTAATTGGGACGATTAAGTCCAGGGTGTAGGTACATACTGTACTACAAACTAAATGAGGGCACCGAGTGCCCACATAGACTGTTCCTTTTCCGAAGGTGAACCTAGCATAAGTGCAGACATGTGTGCCGAGCGTTTCTAACGCTAATGTGATTGATTTGTAATACAGACTTTTATGACTTGATACCTCGGTATCTTAAAAAAGTGGCATTTGATGTTTTTTCTTTCAGATAAACAAGTTCTGTTTACTATCATACTTATGCTTAAAGTTTTGGGTTATTCTCTTTATATATATATATATATATATATATATATATATATATATATATATATATATATATATATATATATATATATATATATATGTTGTTAACCTGTCTATTTATTGTCTGTCAATAAACTTGTTCTTGAGAACCTTGCGTCTCTTTCACCTGTGTCAATTTATTGGTATAATTGAGCATTTATTCTATGTACCTTATCTGGGATAATTCTAATAGAATTGTTCTTTTATGCAAGCTATGTTGCATTGGTTTATGATTCCCTTAACGGGCGGTTTTACTAGTTTCTTCCTATGCGGATATAAACCTTTGTCCAATACAAGTATTGTGCGGATTACTGGTCGATATTTCATATTGACGCAGTGGTTCTTTACAAACTATGCTTTACTTAATATAGGGTGAGACCACTATATTAGCTTGCTTGGTAGTCATACATAGGTATATGTACTCTTCGAGACCTTCCCAGAGTCTAGTAGGACTCTTCCCTGTAGGGGGCAGGAAGCTCTAACATGGGTTATAGTTAGTTGAAAAGATGTATAACGGTAACATCTTAGGTCTCTAGGTCTAGTTGACCGGGGAAAAATTACTTCCGGGGAGTACGGCACGTTCTGAGAATCCACAGATACAGTAATGCTCTGGTATACTTCCATCAAGACGACATGGCTTGAGCCCAAAAAACGGATTTTGAGCGAAGCGAAAATTCTATTTTTTGGTGAGATGGCCATGTCGTCCTGATGGACCCGCCCTTGCCTTTCTAAGAAAGGGCTGTAGGACCCCTCCCTACATACAGTATCTGTAGCACCTCGTGTACGCTACAAGGAATACAGATGGCGCTAGGATTGGCGCCAGGCACGCTTACGAAACGGGAGATAAGGAGCCTTGGGAGCGGCTCCCCCTTTTTCTTCCCGGAATTCGTTTCTTGCCAATTGCCACTGCGAGACGAAATCTCTGTCAGGGTGCAGATTGCCATGTGGCGTGTCAAGAATAAGTCCTCTGATATGTCGCGATATCCCTTTCAGGAGGGATATTCGCTCCAGGAGTTAGAATTCTGGTACCTTAAGGTAAATTCTCTGGGAATATCGCCGTAGTTGTAATATACCCTAGGAAGCTACCCTATAGGAACTTCCATCAGGACAACATGGCCATCTCACCCAAAAATAGATTTTTCGCTTCGCTCAAAATCCGTTATATATATATATATATATCTCTCTCTCTCTCTCTCTCTCTCTCTCTCTCTCTCTCTCTCTCTATATATATATATATATATATATATGCGTATATATGCATATATGTATACATATATATATATATATATATATATATATATATATATATATATATATATATATATATATATATATATATATATATATATATATATACAGTTTATATAAGAATACATATATATATGTATATATATACATATATATATATATATATATATATATATATATATATATATATATATATATATATATATACATATATATATATATATATATATACATACATATATATATATTATTCAAATAAGCCATATATATTTTTGATACATTAATGTCTGAATTCTCTTAACGACCTCGGGATCAGAGCCCCAGGCGAAATCACACAAAGAGAAGAGCTTGGCTCCGGCCAGGAATCGAACCCTGGTCGGCAAGCTTGTACAGACATTGACTAACCCACTTGGCCAAGTGGGTTAGTCCCTGTCTGTACAAGCTTTGGTCGGCAAGCTTGTACAGACAGTCGGCAAGCTTGTACAGACAGGGACTAACCCACTTGGCCAAGTGGGTTAGTCACTGTCTGTACAAGCTTGCCGACCAGGGTTCGATTCCCGGCCGGAGCCAAGCTCTTGTCTTTGTGTGATTTCGCCTGGGGCTCTGATCCCGAGGTCGTTAAGAGAATCCAGACATTAATGTATCAAAAATATATATGGCTTATTTGAATATGAAAAACACGTAAAAATGTGCAAAATTTATCATATATAATTATATATATATATACATATGTATTAATATACATATATATATATATATATATATATATATATATATATATATATATATATATTTATACTGTATATATATATATATATATATATATATATATATATATATATATATATACATGTATATATACATATAAATATATATTTCTATATATCTATATACATCTCTCTCTCTCTCTCTCTCTCTCTCTCTCTCTCTCTCTCTCTCTCTCTATATATATATATATATATATATATATATATACATATATATATATATATAAATATATAAATAAGTTACACACATATATATATATATATATATATATATATATATATATATATATATATATATATATATATATATATATATATACATATATATATATATATATATATATATATATATATATATATATATATATATATATATATATATATATATATATATATATATATATATATATATATATATATATATATATATATATATATATATATATATATATATATATATATATATATATATATATATATATATAGTGGTGGTCGCCACTGTTTCTTAACCAAATTTTTATCATTAATACAGTTTTTAGTGCTGAATACGAATATGGCAGTTATTTTCAAGAGAAATGAAAGATAGTTGTACAAAATGAGGATTCATTGTGCACTACGTTTCAACACCTATTAATCAAGCAATAGTAATTAACGGGCGTAACAATACAGTCAGTCAGGTGTTACGCGGTATGCTTGAAATAACTGTGGTAGGTTTGAGATAACAGTGGAAGCGATGAATATTAACTACAACTTACAGTGGTTGTTTACCAACATTTTAACTGAAGAAGATGCAGTTAAATTTTTTCAGATTCAATATAATAGAAAATGAGAAACCGTGTAAAAAGAAACATCGGATGATAATTAAAAAGACAAATGAAACTCTAATGTGGATTTGTTACAAGAGAGCTTATCGTGAGAAAGTTTCAGTAAGAAAAAACACTTGGCTTGATGGCAGTTCCATTCCATTGAAGAAAATCATCCTCTTCATTTATTCATGGGCAAAAGAGTATTCCAGCAATATATTTTGAGAAGACGAATTGAAAATAAGTCACTCTACTACAGTTGATTTCAATAATTACTTAAGAGAAGTAAGTTAACCTAACCTAACAAAACTAACATAACCTAAACTAACCTAGCTTACCTAACTTAACCTAACCTAACCTAACCAACCTAACCTAACCTAACCTCCTAACCATTATCTCCTAACCAGGGGGCGAACCCCCATTTAAATAAAAAATATTACTTAATCCTAATTAAACTAACCTAACCTAACCTAACCTACCTAACCTAACCTAACCTAACCTAACTTAACTTACCTAACCTAACCCAACCTAACATAGGCCTAAGAGGTGATTATCTTTACATTATCCCTAATCTCTTCAGGTATGTGCCTCATCTCTACTTTCCGCTAATACGCCTATCGGGGGGACAGGGAATGACAGTTGAAATTGACGAGACTTGCTTCAGCAAAAGAAAATATGAAAAAGGAAGAACTCTGCCACAACAATGGGTATTCGGTGGTATTTGTAAGGATACAAAGGAAGTCTTTTTGTATGCCGTTGAAAAAAGGGACGAAGAAACTCTTTTGGCCTGTATAAAAAAATATAAAGCCAGGTAGTAAAATAATAAGTGACAAATGGGCTGCTTACAAAAACAGAAAAACTAGAAGGTTACAACTATATTCACCATACAGTGAATCATTCAGAAAATTTTGTGGAGCCAATCAGTGGAGCGCACACGCAAGAAATCGAGAGGACATGGCACTCCTTAAAAAATAGAAATAAAAAACACTTAGGTACTCACCGTCAAATGCTTGATTCATATCTGTGTGAATATATGTGGAGAAAGCAAATTAGAAATGAAGATTTGTTTAGAAAAATATTATTGGACATATCTCAGTTCCATGGTCAATGAATATTGTATTTGAATATTATACTTTCCTCACATTAAATTTTCCTGTTTTTCATTTCTCGAAAAAATGAATGTCATATTCGTATTTAGCACCAAAAACTGTACTATTGATGAAAATTTGGTTAAAAATTAGTGGCGACCACCAAACAGAAAAGACCCTATATTGATATGAATATATCGAACCCTGGTCGGCAAGCTTGTATAGACAGTGACTAAACCACTTGGCCAAGTGGTTTAGTCACTGTCTATACAAGCTTGCCGATCAGGGTTCGATTCCCGGCCTGTCATAAGCTCTTGTCTTTGTGTGATTTCGTCTGGGGCTCTGATCCCGAGGTCGTTAAGAGAATCCAGACATTATTGTATCAAAAATTTTTATGGCTTATTTGAATATGAAAAACACGTTTAAATGTACAAAATTTATCATTAATCGAATGCCAAGTAACAAACTACCAATTAGCTACGATGGTGAAGATGGGTTGATTTCAATTCTAAGTACAAAACACCTGAATTCGACAGGTATAAGTACAGAAAAATTGTCATTGACTTTTATCTTTCTTCGTGGCTAAGTGGTTTAGTCACTGTCTATACAAGCTTGCCGACGAGGGTTCGATTCCTGGCCGGTCACAAGCTCTTGTCTTTGTGTGATTTCGCCTGGGGCTCTGATCCCGAGGTCGTTAAGAGAATCCAGACATTAATGTATCAAGAATTTTTATGGCTTATTTGAATATGAAAAACACGTTTAAATGTGCAAAATTTATCATTAATCGAATGTCAAGTAACAAACTACCAATTAGCTACGATGGAGAAGATGGGTTGATTTCAATTCTAAGTACAAAACACTTGAATTCGACAGGTATAAGTACAGAAGAATTGTCATTGACTTTTATCTTTCTTCGTGGCCAAGTGGTTTAGTCACTGTCTATACAAGCTTGCCGACCAGGGTTCGATTCCCGGCCGGTCACAAGCTCTTGTCTATGTGTGATTTCGCCTGGGGCTCTGATCCCGACGTCGTTAAGAGAATCCAGACATTAATGTATCAAAAATTTTTATGGCTTATTTGAATATGAAAAACAGTTTAAATATGCAAAATTTATCATTAATCGAATGCCAAGTAACAAACTACTAATTAGCTACGATGGTGAAGATAGGTTGATTTCAATTCTAAGTACAAAACACCTGAATTCGATAGGTATAAGTACAGAAGAATTGTCGTTGACTTTTATCTTTCTTCGTGGCCAAGTGGTTTAGTCACTGTCTATACAAGCTTGCCGACCAGGGTTTGATTCCCGGCCGGTCACAAGCTTGTCTTTGTGTGATTTCGCCTGGGGCTCTGATCCCGACGTCGTTAAGAGAATGCAGATATTAATACATCAAAAATTTTTACGGCTTATTCGAATATGAAAAAAAAGTTTAAATGTGCAAAATTTTTCACACGCACACACACACACACACATATACATATATATATATATATATATATATATATATATATATATAGATATATATATATACTTCATATCTCTCTCTCTCTCTCTCTCTCTCTCTCTGTAGATATACATATATATATATATATATATATATATATATATATATATATATATATATATATATATATATATATATATATATATACATATATATACATATTTATATACACAGTATATATATATATATATATATATATATATATATATATATATATATATATATATGTAAATATATACATATATATATATATATATATATATATATATATATATATATATATATATATATATATATATATATATATATATATGTAAATATATACATGTATATATATATATATATATATATATATATATATATATATATATATATATATATATGCTTATACATATATTACATATATATTTATTGGTTATAGGACATTTGCGTACTGGACACTTGCGTCCCGGACAGTTGTGTCCAGGACAATTGCGTCCCCGGACAATTGCGTCCCCGGACATATGCGTCCCGGATATTTGCGTACCTGTATGTGCGTTTTACTGATTCTATAAAGCTTTTCATCTTTACCTTTACTATATAGTTTTGCACAGTAATTTTATTTATACCTTTATCCACCCTGAATATGCATATGCTTTAATAGCATCAAATAATTTAGATTCTTAATTCATACTTTGGCAATAATTATACCTTTAGCCATACTGGACACGAAAGAACATATAGATAGACATCAATATTTCATTTGCACGTTTTGTTATCTTTAAAAACTTTATAAAATGGAATTTTTTTAAATATATGTATACACTAAAAATTTTCTATATATAAGTCTAAAAAGTTTAGGTTATATTTTTTTAATAATGACTTACGATGGCTACTTTTAAGCTCATACCTAAAAGGTATGCATGTTATGAGCAATGTCTCGTAAGAAAGATAATCTACTTTCCCTTTTCACCGCCACATCTTTCTAAACTATTATTGGACCTGGGCAAGTCATCAGCTGTTCGGTCATGAACATTCCACGATGAAATTGAGAGAGTTGGTTGAATCCTATTCCCACTCTAACAACTGAGGTTGACCTGCCGTGAATAAAAACTCTCTTCTGCTTTTAGGGAAATCAGGAATTGCTTTCTAAATGTCTATGTAAATACAAAAGTAAAATCATAGATAAGTACAGTAATTCTATGTTCTGTACCTCAGTGGTTTTATGCCATATATCTTATTTACAGTAATTAGCAGTTCTGTAATCGAGCGATAGCATACATACATGCATACATACATACATACATACATACATACATACATGCATACAGACATACAAAGAGACAGAGTTATTTCCGTACCTCTTAACAAATATAATATATATATATATATATATATATATATATATATATATATATATATATATATATATATATATATATATACACACACACACACACACATATATATATATATATATATATATATATATATATTTATATATAATACATAATATATATTCTTACTAAGCTGGTCTAGAATAAGAGTCAATATTTTTTCTATGTATTTGATTTATGTATTTAAGAGGTGTATAGCCAGCTTGTAAGGTTGGTCTCACTCGTGTTGGACTAGGTAAATGTATGTAAATTACATAAGACTTTCATCATTCATTTAATTGTATTTTAATTCAATTCAGTTTTGGTTAATTTACCTTATTTTAAAGAGTGAACTTTTTATTTCAAGTAGTTTTGTTAAGAAATCTTATATAATCTTTAGGAATACTTTATGATACATGAAGTTTGAGCATGAGGGATTACGTCCTTTCTTATGTTTACACGTGGTTAGAAAGTTCATGGAAATTCTCAAATTAGATTTACTCTTTTTCTTTATTACCACGAGAGGTAGGTGGGCGGGGTTAGCTGAGAGAGAGTTTCCTCGTCACGCACATTGGTACCAGTCCTCGACTGGATAAGTTGGCAACTTTGGCGCAGTACCCCTGGCCACCTTTGTTCCAGTTGGCTGAACTGGAAGGTTCTTGAATCAATTAATTCAATATATATATATACTGTAGACCATAGGAAAGCATAAGTAGAGAAGAGACCCAACCTATACCCTTGACAGAACCGACATCTGCCTGCCCTCTCTCCTCTCAAGTGTGTCCTCTCAAATGTGAATAAGTGATTTTTTACCCAACGTATATTGTGTATAGTATTGGTCAAATATTGGTGAAACTTTTTGATGTTAATTCAAGTGTAATGTGTTAATATAAGCACATTTTGTAACTGGCCCAGTAAGATTTGATTGAACAGTGAAGTGTATTGATTTTGCTTAACCTTTCTGTAACCTTGTGGCAACCAAAAGATGTAAGTGTAACAGTTACATATATGTAAATTTGATCATTGTTTAATCACTAGAATGTTAAGAGTTAACTTTTTTCATTAAATGTCAAAATTAAGATTTTTTGATAATTAATTCCAGTGACACATGTGATTGTATAACATTTATGGAGTATCATTTTTATTCTATTTTTGTCGCAGTCTAAGGTTTAGTTCAGGTTTGATATTCTGAGTAATATACTTTTTGGTGCTAATTCCTGTGAATTGTTCTTAACTTTTTATAGAATATACTTATTTCTGTAAAGTTCATATTATTTCAATCACCAATTTCTTTTCTCAGTGCTTTGCTTGTATTCCATGACTAAGAACCGAAGTATGTGGTTGGGTTTTGAATAGTTCAAATAAATAATAACTCAGCTTTGTTTTGAAAGTAACATTGAAGATCTTTGGATATTCAGTGTTCATATATATTGCCGTCTCGGAGTAGCCTAATATTCTCAGAGCTCAGGTATTTTTTCAAGTATTACAGATTTTTGTAAAAAAAAAGTGAGTTTGGAGCTCAGGAGTTTTTATGATTCTCCAGCCATAATATATTTTTGTTGCTGAGACCTTTGGATCGAGCGAGCCTGTTCTAAATACTATTGATAACAGGGCCGTGTTTTGATTAAAAATTTAACCACTTTAGTGTTGATAGGATTCTGTGTATTGTTAGGCTATATATTTTGGAGAGGTATGATTTTTTACATTTTACAAGATATCACAACTAAATGTACAAGAGTTTTTGGAAAACCGAATTGTTTAGGAATTGTTATAAGCTAATGTAACTAAAGCTTAGTGGCTCTCTATTTTAATGCCATGTGGCGGCCATGCAACGAGTGGAATGATTAAAGCCCAAATCAAGTGTCAAGCCTTAGAAGCGTTGACAAACTCAGGAAAGTTGTCAGAAGATATTGAAACAGCTTGTGAACTTTTGGAGAAGGGTAAAGCAGAATTTGTTGCAAAGCAAGTATCAGTTGACCTAGGAACTGAAGGAATGAAAGCAGAAAGGAATATAAAGGCTGAGATTTGACGAATTACAGCGAAATAGAATTTGATAAAGTTGAAGATGATGGCAGAGAGAGAGAGAGAGAGAGAGAGAGAGAGAGAGAGAGAGAGAGAGAGAGAGAGAGAGAGAGAGAGAGAGAGAGTGATAGGAGGCAAAAGAAATTATCAGACATGCAAGGGAAATAGATGCAAGAGAAATTGTAACACGGGAAAAGAGAGAGAAAGAGAAGAAGCAAGAGGAATTGCAAGACGGGAAGATAAGAGAAAAGAAGCCAGAGAAATTGCCAGACATGGGATGGAAATGAAAGCAAGAGAAATTGCAAGATGGGAAGAAAGAGAGAGAGAAAAAGCAAGATATGCGAGGGAATTAGAACTGTCGAATGCTTGTGCAAGGTCAGCAACTCAATCAGAGATGACCCAGGCTATACTTGATCCAAAGTTTAATGTGACGAATGGGCAAATGTTAATTCCAAGATTCACAGAAGAGGCTCCCGACGAATTCTTTGGTCGTTTTGAAACGGTTGCATTGACGATGGAATGATCAGAAGATAAATGGCCTATGTTATTGCAGTGTTTTCTTATTGTAAATGGATGCAGTGTATATCCTGCCTTCTCTCAGGACCAAAAGAAGGAGTATCAAGAAGTTAAAAGGAGCGTGCTCCAAGTGTATCAGGTGACTCCTGAATATCATAACAAAAATTTCTGAAGAATCCTGAAGGAGGCCAAAATGCCTTTCCTGGATTGTGCTTATAAGGTACGACAATGTTTTAAGAGATGGGTAGAGGCTGCCAAAGTGAGAGAGATGGCTGATTTATAGGAATTGAGAGGGCTGGAACAATATTTAGTTGAAATTCCTGAACATATCCAAATGTACTTGAAAGAGAGAGAGAGAGGTGAGGAAACTTGATAGCACCGTTTTTCTGAGTGAGGATTTTAATATTACCAGTCATAAACCCTCCTCTGGAATGAAGTTTCAACTGTCGTTCCGACCAAGTGTCAAGTATTCGCCCAACCATGGAAACCAGTTCAGTAATAACTACTGGAACAGGTTCAGTAGTTACAGCGGAAGTACCACCGGTACTGTTCCAAAGCAAAAGGCAATGGTACCACAGCAACAATCATCGAATCATCCTCCTTGAGGTATCGTGAAAGACATGCAGAAGATTATTGTCTGTTATAAGTGTAGTAAGAAAGGCCATATCAGTAAGGAATATTGGTCGAACAGCAGTCGCCCAATTGGTTACGGATAATTCAACTTCACAGAATGCGAAGACGAAGAAACAAACTGGAAAATGACGATGAAAATAAACCAGCTAGCGTTTACATGGCGAACAGGACAAACCCAAAGAGCGTGGACACCTTCAAACAATATATTTATGAAGGTATGTTAGTCCTTCTAGACAGGAGCGAGTAGATTCTGGTCAAAATATTACGTGACGCAGGTTGTAACCATAATTTAGTGACACAAGGATTACACCCGTTGGTGGAACAGGCACTCACAGGCGATTCATTCATTTTGAAGGGAATAGGAGGTGAGGAGGTTACCTCTGCTTGCCATTTGAAACTATCATGCGAGTTGGTGACAGGTCATCTTGATTTTGCAGTAAATGATTCATTGGTTGTCGTAGGAGTAGACGTCTGGGTAATGATGTTGTCGGAGCGGCGTTTGTGCCTTTATCCCATTGCAACGGAGAAACCATTGCAGTATAGTTTTATGACTGAACTAGACAAGGACTTACCTTCTCTGTTTCCTAGTTTTGTGACGACTAGCAGTATGACGAAGAAAATGGCTGCAGAAGAAGACAGAAAAACAGAAGGAGTGTTGAACTTGATGGATTCATTTTCAGTAGAAGAGTTTTCCCATGATGGTATGCAAGACGAGAGCTCCAAAGAGACCCCAAGAGAGGAGGAACAACAGACGATTGGACAGGAAGACAAAGAAGCAAATGACTTGGGAGAAATATAAAACTCTGCATTAGAAGTAGGACAAGTGAGTCAGAAAAGGTTGATGGGATTGCAAAGGAAGGCTGGGACGTTAACAGAGTTATTGTACTGTGTGCGGGATGAGACGGAGGTGCAGCAGTCTCCCACCTGTCGTTATCTTAAGGATGTGTTGCTTATCAGGAAGCATAGACCCACCGATATCACTGGGAATGCTGAATGTCGGATATACCATCAGATATTGTTTCCCGCACCGTTGAGAAGACAGGTGATTGCCTAGCAGGAAGACGACTGAGAAGATTATGAAACACTTTTCCTGGCCTGGCATGCATAAGCATGTGAGCCAGTTTTGTAGTACATGTCATGTTTGTCAGATGGCTGGGAAGCCTAACGAGTACAAGATGGTTCCCTTACAGACGATTAAAGTACGAAGAGAACCCTTCAGCAAAGGACAGATTAAAATGTTGGTAGTAAAAGGGAAAGATCAAGAGGAGACGGATGGAGAATATGTCAAGAATTTGAGGTAAATGATCAGTGAAATAAGGAAATTTTCTCTAGAATGCATGAAAACGAGCCAAGGAAAAACGAAGAAAAAGTTTGGTATGAAAATTAAGAACAAACAGTATGCGGGAGGACGACATGTGTTAGTTTACTTACCAATAGGAAGATTCTCTTTCACCAACCAGTTCCAAGACCCATTCCGGATTTTGGAGAAGATCAGTGACCTGACCTACGTTATCGAAATACTAGGAAGAAGAAAAATATTCAAAGGAAGGCCATATTAACTTCGAAACCAATACTGCTAACACCGTATTTCCTTTAGAAATTCCTAATCCAATTGGATGCGTCGGA
>NC_090725.1:177213142-177233142 GCF_036898095.1 Palaemon carinicauda
GCTCCTTTTGTTGGGTTCTTGAAAGGCCTTATAATCAATTCTCAGACGGATGTCACCAGTGTGTTCAGTGTGTTTCTGGAAAGGGTGTGTGTGACGAGCCGAGAGAAGGGTTGTGACTCAAAGGCAGGAAGCAATCAACTGAGTTGTATTATTAAAGAACACTCTCCTTTATATACAAAACCTCAAGGCAACAGGAAAATACATGTTCGAGAAATGACAATGTTACATAGGCGACACATAGACATGTTTGTTCTGGTTCTTTTTAGTGCGAGGGAAGAGCGCAGATACAAGCATAATATATACAAAATAATCTATGTACGATTGTGTGACACACGGTTGGTACATGGCTTCCCCCCTAAAAATGACATACTCTACATGTTAAATAGGGCGCCCTGATCTAGAGAGGTGAACTGTAGGCGGGTCATCTGGCAGTAGATAAGCAGGTTTTAGACGATCAATGGAGACCAAGTCTTCTTTGCTACTAATGTTTAGTAGGAATACTTTCGGACTGCGTCGGATCACAAGGAAAGGACCCGTGTAAGGGGGCGTTAGCGGTGGCTTGCTAGTGTCGTTGCGCAGGAAAACGTGCGTTGCAGAGTGCAAGTCCGTTGGTATGTGATGCTTCGCTGGGGGCTTGTAAGTCTGGCAGCATGGAGTAAATTTTCCCACGACATGACGTATGCGCTGGAGATCGTTGGAGGAGGTTGTAGAAGGAAAAAATTCGGCAGGGACGACCACCGGGTCGCCATACACCATTTCAGCTGCTGAGACGTCGAGGGCGTCTTTAGGAGTGGTCCTTAGTACCAGGAGGACCCAGGGAAGCTGAGTAAACCAGTTGCAATCCTTGCAGCGGGACATCAAAGCTGCTTTGAGGGTGCGATGAAAACGTTCAACCATTCCATTGGCAGCGGGGTTGTAGGCCGTTGTCTGATGTAGGGTGATGCCCAGGAGATTCGCTAATGATGTCCATAATTGAGAGGTGAAAGTGGTACCCCTATCAGAAGTAATATGCTCAGGGATACCAAATCTTGCAATCCATCCAGAGAGTAAGGCAGATGTACATGAGGCGGACGTTGCAGTTTCCATGGGAATGGCTTCAGGCCAACGAGTGGAGCGGTCGATGACGGTAAACAGGTAACGATGTCCTTGTGATGTGGGTAGGGGGCCTACAACGTCGACGAGAATGTGTGCGAAACGACGCTGAGGTTGAGGAAAGGTGCCCACTCCTTAATCCGTGAGTCGATGTACTTTGGAAGTTTGGCAAGAAGTACAGGCGCGGACCCAATCCTTAGCATCCTTAGAAATACCTTGCCAAAGGAACTTTGCCTTCAGCAGCTGTGCAGTAGAACGGCACGAGGGATGTGAAGGGCCGTGAATGAAATCAAACACCTGCCGTCGCATGGGAGCAGGAATCCAAGGTCGCGGTCTACCAGTACTGACGTCACAGAGGAGGTTGGTGTTGGAGTCTTCGAGGGGAAAGTCTTCCCAACGGAGGGACGTGCAGGATGTCCTACATGCTTGATACTCTGGATCCTGTCGTTGGGCTTCAGCCAGGGCGTTGTAATCCATTCCCAGTTGAACGGCAGCCAATGTGTTTCTTGACAGGGCATCGGCAACGGGATTCATTTTCCCAGGGACGTATTGAAGGGTGCAATTGTATTCAGCCACAGCGGAGAGATGTCGGCGTTGACGGGCGGACCAGGCGTCAGACTGTCGAGTAAAGGCGTGCACCAGAGGCATGTAGTCTGTGCGAATGACGAAGGGCGTACCTTCTAAGAAATGATGAAAGTGACGGACAGCCAAGTGCATCGCCAGCAATTCTTGATCGAAGGTAGAATAACCCGATTCTGCCTTGGACAGTTTTCTGCTGAAGAAGGCCAATGGGCGGGGCGAGCCGTTGACCACCTGCTCGAGTACTGCACCAATAGCGACGTCACTGGCATCAGTGGAGAGAAGGAGAGGGGCGTGTGGGATAGGAAAAGTGAGAGCCGCAGCAGTTGACCAGGCCTTCTTTACATTGCAGAAGGCTGCTTCTTGAAGGGGACCCCACTTCAGGTCCTTTGGCATGCCCTTGAGGGAGGCGTAGAGGGGAGCATGAGTGGCTGCAATGGCTGGCAGAAAACGGTGATAATAGTTGATCATGCCCAATAATTCCTGCAGAGCTTTGACGGTCGAGGGCACGGGGAAGTCCTGAATGGGTGCTACCTTTTCAGGGAGGGGGTTGACTCCTTCAGGAGTGATACGGTGCCCTAGGAACGACACTAAGTTGGGGCCAAAGGTACACTTGTCGTACCGGACTACAAGGCCGTTTTGTTGCAGACGGTCAAGCACGATGCGCAGGTGACGGAGGTGTTCATCTTTTGAGGAGGAGAACACAAGTATGTCGTCCACATAACATACACAGAAAGGGAGGTCCCCTAAGATGCCATCCATGAGACGTTGAAACGTGGCCGCAGCATTACAAAGGCCAAAACAGGAGTAATTGAAGGTGTATGTACCAAACGGAGTGATGATGGCAGTCTTGGGGATATTTTCTGGGTTCATAGGCACCTGATAATACCCCTTCAGGAGGTCGAGCGTAGAGAAAACCTTTGCTTTGTGCAGGTAGGAGGTCACGTCGGCAATGTTTGGGAGGGGGTAGTGATCCGGTTCTGTTTGCATGTTCAGGCGCCTGTAATCCCCGCACGGACGGAGGGAGCCGTATTTCTTCAGAACGATGTGTAAGGGTGACGACCATGGGCTGGAGGCCTTTTGGCAAAGGCCCATTTCCTCCATTTCGGCGAACGACTGTTTGGCGGCTGCCAATTGTTCCGGTGCCAGACGTCTTAATTTTGCAAAGACTGGTGGTCCTGTCGTCTTGATATGGTGATAAATACCGTGCTTGGCAGGAACCGTGGGCGTTTGGCGAAGTTCTGGACGGAAAACTTCTGGGTACGACGTGAGTAGGTGGGCGTAGGCATCCATGGGTGCGCTGATGTGGAGAGTAAGGTTAGAGGGGGCGGGTTGAAGAGGTGTTGACAAGTACGAGTCTGTGTTGACCAATCGTCGGTGGGCAACATCGACCAGAAGGTGGAAATGAGAGAGGAAATCCGCGCCGAGGGCATTGTGACGTCAGCAACGAGAAACTTCCAATTGAATTTACCGTTTCCGAACGATAATGTGAGGTTCTCGTAACCGTAGGTGGGTATCGCAGATCCGTTGGCAGCTACCAAGTGGACGTCGGCAGATGTAGACAGACTACGTCATGCCTTGAAGAGTTTCCTTGGCAAAAGAGAACGACAAGCACCCGTGTCTACCAAAAATCGCACGCCCGTTCCTGCATCCTGTAAAAAGAAAAGATTAGAAACACGGGAGGCCTCCGCCATGAGCGATGGCTTACTTACACGTTTTTTGGCCACTGACAATCCTTGGCACATTTCTTCGCGGTTGCCCCGAATCTGAAGTGGTAGCAGCAAAACTGCGGCGGATGGGAGGTAGTAAGTGGCTGTAGAAGTCGTTCGTTGGGGCGTGAGCGATTGGTGGGTGGTGGGCGGCTTTGTCGCTGCTTCGGCACGTCACGGGGTTGGCGTGTATGTCGTACGGCATTCATGTCAGCTTCGGTTGACGTTGAATAGGCATCCTCTTCGTCAGGGGTGGAGGCGTTGATGGAGGTCTTGAAGTGGCTGTCTATAAGGGCGTCGGCTTTGGTCATCAAGTCCTTTATGGGTAAACTATCGACATCGGGTATGGCAGCGCGTATAGGTCCTGGTAAACGGCGTATCTAAAGGGCACGAAGTAGGTTCACCTCACGAGGAGAGCCGTCTGCGGCAGGTTGAAGGCGAGCGATACTGGTCCTTTCCCTGAGGGCAAGCGAAGCCCTTTGGTCCCCCAACGGTTGTTGCGAGAGCTGAAAAAGCTTTGCTATACGGGCGGCTGGCGACGGCGAGTACTGCTGCAGAAGGTATGTTTTGAGGGCGTCATACGCTATTGGGGTGTCTCCTTGTTCACAAAACCAGTCGGATATTTCTGGGAAGGTGTCCTCGGGTATCGCCGCGAGAACATAATCTGCTTTGGTGGTTGAGTGAGTCACGCCCCTGATGCGAAACTGGACTTCTGCGCGCTGAAACCAAGCAAACGCCTCTCCGCTGGCAAACGATGAAAGTTTGAATGGAGCGGCCGTAGCGTCATAGCACCAACGATGGAGGAGCGAGGGGGTGGGGGTGGAAGGCGGTGGAAGCGAGTCGACTTCCGGGGGCAACAGGAAAATACATGTTCGAGAAATGACAATGTTACATAGGCGACACATAGACATGTTTGTTCTGGTTCTTTTTAGTGCGAGGGAAGAGCGCAGATACAAGCATAATATATACAAAATAATTTATGTACGATCATGTGATACACGGTTGGTACAGGTGTCATTGAGTGGGCTCAGTTTACCAGGGATATGTTGAATGATACAGTTGTATTTAACAATCGCAGAGAGAAGTTAGCATTGATAGGCAGAACAGGCGTCAGACTGTCAAATAAAGGCTTGCACAAGAGGTGATGTAGTCCTAATGAATAACGGAGAACGGGCCTTCTAAGAATTGGCGGAATTGATGGACAGCTGAATACACTGACAGTAGTTCACGGTCGAAGGTTGATTATCTGAATTCCACCCTGGAAAGTTTTTACTGAAGTAGGCCAATGGTCAGGGTGTTCTATTGATTCCCTGGTAGAGTACTAGCCCTACAGCAACATCACTGGTATTGGTAAAGAGTAGGAAGGGTGCAATTGGCACGGGATAGGTAAGAGCAGTGCCAATTGTTAAGGGTTTCTTCATGTTGAAGAAAGCTGCCTCCTAAATGGTGGCCTCCCTTCAGGTTTGTTGATTTTTCCTTATGGTAGTCATAATTTGGGGAAAAACCAGGGATATTAACTCACTTTGCCACAGAGCTCATGCAGTGCTTTGATGGCAGAGGGCATGTGGAACTTCTGCACTGCTGATACCTTCTTAGGGAGGAAATGAGCACCACCCACGGGAATGATGCAATGACCAAAGAAAATCACTTCCTTTTTCACCAAAGGTTCCCTTCTATCTGACTACAAAACTGTTGTGCTGTAGAGGGTTGAGGATGATGTGTGGGTGATGTAGGTAGTCTTCTTTGGAGGGGGAGAATACTAGTATGTAATCTACTTAACATACGTAGAAGGGAATGTCCCATCCTAAACCATCGATGAGGCTTTGAAATGTGACCTTTCTTTTACAAATATCAAAGCAGGAGTAATTGTAAGTATATGTGCCAAAGGGGATAGTGATGAAAGTCTTGGGAATGTCTTCTGGGCTAATCGTCACTTAATAACATCCTTTCAGGAGGTCGAGGGTGGAAAATACTTTGGCTTTGTGAGAGTCAGTGATGATGTCAGCGATGTTAGGGAGGAGGTAGAGGTCTGGTTTCGTCTGCATGTTAAAATGCCTGTAATACCCATAAGTATGTAGGGATCCATCCTTCTTCAGGATGATGTATAGGGGTGACTACTCGTGTGCAGAAAGGATGCCGAATGCACTTCGATCGAAAGACAAGAGCTCGAAGCCAAGAAGCGGAATGGAAAGAAAGCCGTACAGACAGGAAGCCGAACGGACAGTTACTTGAACAGACAGCAAGCTGAACAGACATGCAGCATAACTGACAAGAAGAAGAATTGACAATTTAGTACTTACAACCAAATTTCTAATTTTCTGGAAAAAAAAAAATCTTTAAAAACAAAAGGCTAAATATAATGCATCCTACATTACCAAAGCATCTTAGAATTATAAGAAAAGAACAAGCTATAAATGAGATTTCAATCGATCATGCATTTATGGTAATCAATATTTCACTGACTAATAAAAAATATGATGCTCTCAATGAAAGAATTGAGTCTAGCCTATTTGCAATTCGTATAGCAAAGAAGATGGCATTGGTTTTTTACGCACCTGAGCTTTCGATTTTTATATAAAAGGTTATTTCCTAATCTTAATATTTAAATAGTTTTGGATATTTTTGCGTAAACGACAGCTGTGAATAATAATTAAAATAGCTACAATTTTCTATTCCATAATAAATGTTTGTCCTAATCTCACTTTCTGAATTACCCTTAGTTATTCATGTTATTATACAACCTGTCTATTACTTTTACTGTCTTTTCTCCGACATTCTTATTATTTTAGGAGTGAAATTGTTTCCAATTATTTTTTATGAAAGAAACTTTCAAGAAAATGACACAGCTAGCAAAACTAAAGGTGTCATAAAAGTAAATTGATCATTCATTCTGTCCGTTAGACTTCATGTCTGTTCAGCTTACTGTCCGTTCGGCTTCATGTCTGCTTGGCTTCCTGTCCGTTCGGCTTCCTGTCTGTTCAACTTCCTGTCCGTTCAGCCTCTTAGCATCAGCCTATTGTCTTTCAACATCAGTGCATTCGGCATCATGTCCTACAACCGTGACGACTATGGGCTTGAGTCCTTTTGAAAATGCTTATTTCTTCCATTAAGGCAAATGTGCATTTAGCAGCTGCCAAACGGTCCGGGGCCAAACATCTCAACCTTTCAAACATTGGGGCCCCGGCCATCTTAATATGCTGATAAACATAGTACTCGATGTAAACTGTGACTCTCTGGCGTACATATGGGCAAGAGACAAGGGTCTATAAAGTGGAGATGGGAGTACACGTACTTGTGCATCGCCTTCCATGTACTTGCTGATATGGGGAACGAGCTTGGAGAAAGAAGCTGATAAAGGCGTGGACAAGTAAGAGCTGGCGTTAGGTAATCATTGATGTGCAGTGTTAACCAGGGGAAGGAAATAGGGGAAGATATCTGCACCAAGGAAAGGCGGTGTAGTGTTGGTGATGTTGAAATTCAATGGGTACTGGGCACCCTCAAGCAAAAGTTTTAGCATCTCATTATCATGTGTGTAGATAGCAGATTTGTTAACGGCCACCAAGCAAACATCAGAAAGCTTAGAATGATGGAGCCGCACCCTTGAGAGGGAACATAGCTGAAGGGAATGAGAGATACCAGTAACTAACAGAAAGTGTACATTACACCCTGTATCATACAAAAAAAGAGAGAATAGTTAAGGAGATGCCACCACTACAGATCACGGCCTACTGACATCATTTTTGACAATTGAAATCCGGTAATACATGTCATAGCAGCTGCCCGGAATTTTGGGTGGTAAAATCAGAATTGATAGCATATACTAATCAGGAATTGTGACTTGAGGGCATCATATTGCATAGGAGAATCCTTTTGCTCATAAAGAAAACTAGAAATTTCTAAGAAAGTGTCATCAGGATCACAGTAAGAACATAGTCGGCTCTGTTGCTTGAGCAGATTACGCTCTTGATGTGGAAGTGAACTTTTGTGCGTTGAAACAAGGCAAACAAAACAGCTGGCAAAGCGTGGGAGTTTCACCGTGTCAGCGTGGACACATGAGTTGGGGTCGGTGGTGGACAATGTCAAAGGATATTGCAGACAAATTGGTGAGCTGTAAGGCGCACTGGTTGTTCAAGCTTCTCTTGGGTCACCAATGGGAAAAGCCTGGGAAATGGGTGAACAATCAAAGTCTTGGAATAACTATTTTATTTAATGAAATACACAGTTTTATATATATATATATATATATATATATATATATATATATATATATATATATATATATATACAGTGATACCTCTGGATACGAAAGTTTCTGCTTACGAAAAATTCAGGATGCGAAAAGTGATTCGAAGATTTTTATGCCCCAGGATACGGATAAAATTTCAGGATACGAAAACCTTACGAGATCCCAACTCTTCGCCGAGAGTAATTTTAAAAAGCGCGCGCCGCCTGACTTTGAACTTGGGTAGACTCACTTACAGCCTCCCGCTCACCCATTGGTTATCTCCCTACTCAGACGCTAGCTAACGCCATAAAATCCTGCTTTCCTATTGGTCGGCAACTATCCCAGCTTGCCTACGCACGGGCGTTCATCTCTCTCTCTCTCTTTTCGTTCCGACCGCGGTATCGTTAACAGACATTGTGTGCTTTCGCTTGTTTGACTTAGTGTTAATATACAGTACATTCGTACGCCACGTGTTATCGTTAATAAACATTCGTTACTGTGCACTGTACTGTATTACTATGAGATTCAGGGCCTCTGTAACACGGTTTTTTGGACTTTGCTCCTTATCAATGCATCGGATGTAGCTGAAAGTTGACATAAGTATATTTTACAACCACACACAAATTTTGTCAGCATTATCAATAACCTAAACCCGATAGTTTTAATTTTTATAGAGTAAAAATGATCTAGCCGACACCATGGCCAGTGATAAGGAGCCAAGAGTCGAAAACATTCATTACGTAAGCAATGTAAACACCTTTTGACAAAATTTTGCCCCGCCCATCCACCAGACACCCATTCACCTTGTTCCATCGGCTCTGAAACCCATAACAGTCAAGAATGGCTAACAGGATTTGGAATTTCCCCCGTGGTTGCAAAACTGCATTTGTCTTACGACTTGCAACTTTATACAGTCAAGAGAAAGCCCGTGGCCATATTTACTATAGCCTGAATAGATAATTTTTCAGTTTCTAGTTTAAATCCAATGTTTATGGTCTGATTTGTATTTAGTGTAACATGATTATAATACTTGTAATGTCATTCAGACTTTTGAACATTTCCATTAACTATTCACTATGCCACCGAGAGAGAGAGAAAGAGAGAGATTGTATGTAAACAGTCTTTATATAACTATTTTTGTTTAAATGAGAATTTTATGCTAAACTCTCCATCAGACCAATGGATCATCCGATATAATTTGTTTCCTTCTTCTTAGGCCGTACGACCGTTTTGGCTATGTTTTGGGCATGACTGCATTTTGTAAATAAATCATGAATAGTTTTAGGCGTTTTATTTGTACATCTAATGGGAATTTATAGAAGTAAAGTGAACATAATTCAATTATCCTTTAAAACAATTACTACATGTAGCCAAACAAATAGTAGTAAAGATGATAATGCAATGAAGGAATGATACCATACTTTATCTTTAGCTTCAACATCTGCAATAACATACCCAGTTGCCATAATTTGTCAGCTTAATGAAATAACCTATCATCTAATGTTAAACTTAATTTCTGAGGAGGCCATGGCTTATTGCACAGTGAAAATACATGACAAAGACTTTATGAATGGCGGAACGATACATAAATGTGGGTGGGGTATCTGTGCTAGCGTAGTAATACTACTGTAGCAGTAGTGCCGCAACAGTAGTATATATGAATTAAACGTTTAGGCCAACTGCTGGGATCCTTGAGGATCATTTAGCACTTCTTGCAACTACTCGAGAAATGAGTTTTTATAGCCATAATTTAAATTTTCTGATCCAACAATGCCCATGATAGCCTTTAGTGTTATCCTGAATTATATCGAGGCCAAAGTGGGTGGAGCCTCATGAAGTCATCATTCTGACGATAATTATTGGTGAAGGTTTAAAGCCAAAATGCGGTACCGGCTATTTTATTTATTTTTTTTTTTTTACAGTAAATAGGTAGGTAGATAGACAATAAATAAAAATTGCTTGACATTGGATATAGCAGTTATCAAATCAAGCTTGTCTACTACGTTTTTGAAAATTACCAACTATTTCCTACACCTTGTCAATCTGATTGTGACCCATAAAGTAGACTGTAATTTCTTAGGAAACTTATTTTGGGAGTTAGACTAATAGTCGAAGTGTTTTTGTATTCATTAACATATTTTGTTGGTTTGTTCATTATGACAATTATCAGTGGAGAGGTTTCAGAGTTCATAAAGGTGTACTGCTTTGCTTTTATTTAAACTTTTGTGTCATTGTTGGCAGATGTATAGCCTTCGTTACGTATAGCCAATCATCGATCGAGAAAGAGGGAAGAAATGCCATCATAAGTTACGTAACGAGTGCGTTCGAAACCTTTTCTCTGAGTAAGTTGGCCCGTTTTCAAAAAACGTCACTTTTACATTATAAGTACCAAATTTATTCAACCTACGTAATGCAGAATATAGTCAAAATTTTTGTGTAGATATAATGTGCATTCTGAAGAAGCGTTATATTTATGAAATTCATAGATAAAAGGGTATTGCGAAAAAACCGTGTTACAGAGGCCCTGAATCTCATAGTAGTGTTTACTATACATAGACTGTATATAACGTTACGTAGTGTATTATATTACGTATTACTGTAGCCATGGGTCCCAAGAATGTTGCCGAAGGAAAGAAGAAGAAGACGATGCTCTCGATGGAGACGAAACTTGAAATTGTTAAACGGTACGAGTCTGGCATGCGTTTAAGTGCGATCGCCAAGGAGTATGGCCGGAATCCATCTACGATAGGCACCATCCTGAAGCAGAAGGCGGCCATAAAAGCAGCGACGCCTTCTAAGGGCGTCACTATTTTCTCCAACAAGAGAACCCACGTGCATGACGAGATGGAGAGGCTGCTTCTTGTGTGGATCAAGGACAAAGGGATCTCAGGAGACACCATCACTGAGACTACAATTTGCCAGAAGGCCTCCGCCATTTTCAGTGATCTCGTGCATGCTCAGGCCGAAGAAGGAGCAGGAGAAGGAACATCCCAGCAGGAACCCCCAGAGTTCAAGGCTTCTCGTGGGTGGTTCGAGAAGTTCAAGAAAAGGACTGGCATCCATTCAGTGGTACGGCATGGGGAGGCAGCCAGCTCAGACATGAAGGCCGCCGAAGCCTTTGTTAAAGCGTTCGACGAGTTGACTCTGCAGGAAGGCTACAGTTCGCAGCAAGTTTTCAATTGCGACGAAACTGGGCTTTTCTGGAAGAAAATGCCTCATCGGACGTTCATCACGGCGGAGGAGAAGAGGCTACCCGGACATAAGCCTATGAAGGACAGGCTTACCCTTGCTTTTTGTGCAAACGCCAGTGGGGACTGCAAGATAAAGCCCCCGCTGGTGTACCATTCAGAAAATCCCCGAGCCTTCAAAGCACACAAAGTCATTAAGGAGAACCTTCCCGTGATGTGGAAGGTGAATGCAAAAGCCTGGGTAACGAAGCAACTGTTCATTGATTGGGTGAATGTCTGCTTCGGTCCGACTGTCCGAAAATATTTGGAAGAAAAGCGCCTCCCTATGAAATGTCTGCTGGTGTTGGACAATGCTCCAGCTCACCCTCCTGGCCTCGAGGAATATCTTCTGGCCGAGTATTCCTTCATAAAGGTCCTGTATCTACCGCCTAACACCACCCCTCTCCTCCAGCCATGGACCAGCAAGTTATTTCTAATTTTAAAAAATTGTACACAAAGCATCTCTTCAAGAGATGTTTCCCCAGTCACAGAGAATACAAACCTCACTCTGCGTGAATTTTGGAAAGATCACTTCAACATCGTGATATGCCTCAAACTCATCGATCTCGCTTGGCAGGAAGTTTTGAGGCGTACCCTAAACTTATCTTGGAGGAAGCTGTGGCCTGATACTGTCTCTGCACGAAACTTTGAGGGGTTCGGGAAGCCTGGAGGCAGTCTGAGGTGGCTGACATCGTACATCTTGGTACGTCCATGGGGCTGGAAGTTAGCGCGGAAGATATAGATGCACTTATCGAGGAGCACCACGAGGAGTTGACGACGAACGACTTGAAGGAGTTGGAGACGATTCAAGTGAGTGATGTTCAAGAGCAGTTCTCTAGCGGTGATGAGGAGGATGTTGCACCTTTGAAAACGGCAGACATCAAGGAAATTCTTGCATGTTTCCATAAAATGGAAGACTACGTCGAAAAGGAACATCCAGAAAAAGTTTATACCAACCGTGCGCTTCAACACTGCAATGACGTTTGCCTAACGCATTTTAGAAATGTGTTGAAAAGTAGGCAGAAACAAGCTTCAATGGATAGTTTCTTATTAAAGAGGCCAGTGGTATTAGTAGGCCAAGACGAAGGTGAAAGTGAAGAAAAGAAACAGAAAAGAGGAAGGGATGAAGAATTAGAAGGTGAAAGTAAAGAAAAGAAACAGAAAAAAGAAAGTGATGAAGAAGTAGAAGGTGAAAGTAAAGAAAAGAAACAGAGAAAAGAAAGTGATGAAGAAGTAGAAGAGATTTAGAAAATAAGAAAAACGTAAAGTTATAAAAAAGCAAAAAAAAAAAAATTCAATTATAAGTTTAATGTTACCGTTAAGTGTTAAAGTAATTTTTTCTTTCATTTTATAGTTTTCCATACGTAGTGTTAAGTGTTAATTATTTCTGCCATTTTTTTATTTCGTAAAGTTTAAGTGTTAATGTGTTAAGTGTGTAAATTACTGTACGTAGTCTGTCACTTGTTACGTTTTCTGCCTTATGCCATCCTCCTCTGCCGCGACTTCGCTATCGGACATCGTCTCAATCAAAAGGTAAATTTCAACTTTTTTGTTACACTAATTAACTGTAACCTTTTTTTCAGAGTGTACAGGTATCAATCCTTAATTTAGGTGTACGTACAGGTAACAATACACCTTCACTGATCTAAATGCTTTACGTACATACAGTACTGTAACTTTTATACAGTAGTAAAGAAAACGTACCGTTTTCTTTGGGCTTGGGGGGGATAACTTGGCTATAACTACATTATGGAATAATCTCATAGTGGTTTCTGGAATGGATTAGGCTGTTTTTAACGGTTGTGTTAATTATTGAATGATAGAAATGGCTGCATTGAATGTTTATTACTACAGTTTAGCGTGTTTATGAAAGAAAAGGTGACTTTTTATAAGGCTTGGAACGGATTAGGCTATTTACATGTAAAACGCGACTCAGGATACGAAAATATCAGGACACGAAACAGCATCCTGAACGGATTAATTTCGTATCCTGAGGCATCACTGTATATATATATATATATATATATATATATATATATATATATATATATATATATATATATATATATATATATATATATATATATATATATATATACACACTATAGAAAACATACGGGTGAATATTGCATACAAAAAGATAGTAATAAAGTCATTATGAGTATATGTACATTTAACAGTTCGAAAGCTTATTACAGTTAGAGAAGTACGTAATGCTGACATGGGCATATAAATTGACAATATAGTGACTGTAATGAAATTAGTGTGTGTTACATTCAACAGCTTTTGTCCTTAGGTGGATTGGAGTTTAATGATGGTCACTATGCACGCTGTGTTGATCGTGCATTACTGTACAAACAGATGGTTTTCATACACTGAAATTTTGACTAATATAAAACTATAAAGTCTGGCAGGAGTATATTTTCCTCGATATTCTGAGACGTCAGAGAAAGCATTATTTACCTTTTTTCCTTACCGTTCTTAATTAAAAAACGAAATACCTCAAATCCACAGTGTTCTATGGGTGTGAAGTTCAGGCTAGACTTTCAATTGCCAGTATCATTACATACTTAAAGATTTCGCGTTCTCCCAAGTCGATATAAAGTAAAGTCTTTGTGAAAAATTATTTCGGTAAGACATTCTAAAGTTATTTTAATAGGAAGGTTATGGGAAACTAGATTAATACCCAGAAAATAAACTCGTTTTATATGCAGATGATGCTACTCTCTTTGCATTAATTCCCCTTTTTGAATATAGATGTGGGGTTTCTGAATCCCTTAATACAAATCATGCTAAGATTAGTGCATTGTGCAAATTATGGGGCATGAAGTTGAACCCTAAAAAAACTCAAAGTACAATTGTAAACAGGTCGAGAACATCCGGGTCTCAGCATTGAACGTCTTTTCTTTTTTTTTCTTTTTAACTCTGCACGGCCCTTTTAAAACTTTATGTGTGTGTGTGTGTGTGTGTTTTTTTTTTTTTTTTTTTTTTTTTTACAATTGCACAAAAAATTACTTATTGAGAAAGTCTTCTAATATTTTTGATGATCAATCTATTCTGGCGACAGTTTTAACTCATTCCTTCTGCCTTGTTTCGAGTATTTTTCTCCTGTCTGGTCTTCGGCTACTGTTTCTCATCTTAATTTGCTGGGCAGGAACTTACGGTCTATCCTGATCTCGATATCAATCTCTGGCACCATCGTTCATTTATTTCATTATATATGTTGCATAAGATTTTTCGTAATTCTGACCTTCCTTTGCGTTCAAATCTTCCCAGACAGTACCATCGTGCTCGTATTACTAGGTATGCAGTTAATTCTAATAGTCATAATTTCTCCATCATAAGGCTCAATACTGCATATTATTCGAAACGTTTTATTCCAGGTGTGACCAGATTGTGGAATGATCTTCCTAACCAAGTGGTTGAATCGTTGGAATGTTCTATTGTTGAATAGGCGGACAAAAGTCTCTTTTTATAGTTTATGTATGAAAGATCTATTTTATTTTTGTTACTGGTGTTAAAATATTTCGTTTTAGTTGTTCATTACTTTTCTTGCAGTATATTTATTTGCTCCTTTCCTTTCCTCGCGGAGCTATTTTTCCCCGTTGGAATACTTGGGCTTACAGCGTCTTGCTTTTCCAGCTAGGGTTGTAGCTTAGCTAATAATAATAATAATAATAATAATAATAATAATAATAATAATAATAATAATAATAATAATAATAATAATGGATCGTCAGAATTTTGTGCTATTGTGGTAAATTTTAAGGTAGGGGGTTCATATTCCAGGCTATAATACTTAAAGACTATTAGAATATGAATTAAATATTTAATGAAAGGTTTGTTAAATACAATGTATATGCTTTGAACTCTTCATAAAGTTGCCTGTTGAATTTTATGTCCCTGTTAGGTCAGAATGGGTGGTAGTTCCGGTGTCTTGAAATGTTGATTTAATTCCGGTGCTGGTGCTGAAACCCTAATGTCTCACAGGTTATGATCATTGTTAATAACATTAGATAGAAAGTATAGTTATAAGGACAAGTTAAGTTTGTTTACTTTCTACTAATGGCTGTATTAAGTACCCAAAATAATGGTATTAATTATAACAATTATTTTTACCCTTAGTATTATCATATCCTGGAAGGAACGTAGAGAGTAGAGGTCCCCTTTTTGTTTCGTTTCATTTGTTGATGTCGGCTACCCCCAAAAATTGGGGGAAGTTCCTTGGTATAAGGATGGATGGATTATCATATCCGTAATAATGCTTTCAAATAAATAATCATTCACGTATATTGTTGTTATTTACTGTACTTGTTACATACATTTCGTAATCCAATACCTTCGTTATGCAGAATAGATATCTTTGGCTTATAATTAGCCTGGATACCTTGCCAGAACGGAATTTTTAATCTTAAGAACTAACTTTCAGATGATATGAAAATTGTCCATTAAATTTATTTTGATGAAGCTTACTACACAAAGCCTATTAATAATCATTCGGACTTTGTGTCTCCAACGAAAAAACTCAACCACAATCATCATCATCATCGTTTTCTCTCTCTCTTTCTCTCTCTCTCTCTCTCTCTCTCTTTCTCTCTCTCTCTCTCTCTCTCTCTCTCTCTCTCTCTCTCTCTCTCTCTCTCTCTCTCTCAATTATTAGAGTAGCATAAAAAGAATTTGCGAAATAAAAAGAGACCCGATTAATTCTAAATCTAACTACTCTTCAGTGACAAATTTGTCACCTTCGTTAGCAGGAAGTACTTAGCAATAATTGATACAAACAAAAAAATATTAGTGCCCCACAATTTGTTCAAATGATTCTATGATAATTATGTATAACAACGATTTTATGCCACGTATTATTTATTTCCTTAGTCATATTTTATCATCGTGTTTCAGCACCACTAAAAATTGCAGTGGCTTATCAGTCATTGAAGACATAATTTGATGACATACTAATTTACCAATATGTTTTTATAAGTAGTTCTTTCTAGCCATAATGTTTGACAAACCTTTCATTGTTGCGCAATCTAGGTGTGGTAATAGTTTCCAAATCAAATTTACAAATACATTTACAATCAAAATTTCTCGACTTAAGAGTGCTTATGTTAGTGTTTGTGTGTAGCGCGCGCGCGTGAGTGAGAGAGAGAGAGAGAGAGAGAGAGAGAGAGAGAGAGAGAGATCCCCATAGTACCAAGAGTGATTTGGAGATAACAAAGAAATACGATACAAAGAACCGCAATCTGTTTCAAGTTAAGTATACGTCCCCACATCAGTAATGCTTCACAATTCCATTGATATTTTGATATAAGCAATTAGACATAGCTTTAACAACAGGTGTTCCAATAGGCAATAGTATCATTTTAAAACCTCTTAACAAAATAATCCATCTTTCTACCGAAGCTAATATTTTCCAATTTTTGGTATCAACATCTCTCTCTCTCTCTCTCTCTCTCTCTCTCTCTCTCTCTCTCTCTCTCTCTCTCTCTCTCTCTCTCTCTCTCTTCATTTTAAACACCCTACTTTTACTACCTATGACTGCAATCAAATTTCAAAATACCACCACTTGAAGTTTTCATCCCCTTCCTCCTCTTACCTCCCGACCCCTAGAGACAGAGGCTGCTACTTTTCTGACCATTGTCTTGAAATTCATATATCTAATATAGACACCTCCCACTTCAGTCTTTATAACCCAAACCCATTTGTCACCTGTCTACATTTTTTAAATGAACCCTAAATTTAAATACCTCCTTCCTCCTTAAATCTTTATTACCTATGCTCCAGCTAGAAAATGATCAAATAGAACGCCAACCAATCCTCTTTATTACTTACACACAAATATTTCAATGCATTTGCTCTGATATGGCATATATTTTAATAAAAATCTTTTTTCTCTATTTTCTCCTTTGTAATTGCCAACCATTTCTACAAAGATTTCTTCATTCTTGTTCACTACAGGTCCCAAATAACCATCGAGATATCCATCTAATTTTCTATATTTCAAAAACCTGTGAATTTAAATGATTTAACACAACACATTTCATGAAACTCTGGTGGTTACAAATGAGGTATCTTACAAGATCCACTTGATTTTTTGTCGACTTCAATGTCTTTTTATTTACTTTTTATAACATATTTTTCTCCAGCCAGATCTGTTCTCACATGTGATCATTCATTCCACTAAGGGTCTCTATTCAATCATTTTTCCCATGAGTACTCCTAACACAAAAATTTCAACTTTTCATATCTCACAAAACGTAACCATATTTATCTGTCGAAGTCTTGAATACTTAAATTAAGTGACTTAACATTCAGCTTTCTAATCTTAAAATAATCCGCATCAACCATTATTCATCTTCCATACCGGGCCCACAAGCATTCAAAACTCAATAACAGAAAAGACGATTTCCCTTATTAAACCATACATACATAGATACACAAGCACACACACATATATATGTGTGTGCATATATATATGTATATATATATATATATATATATATATATATATATATATATATAATATATATATATAATGTATATGTGTGTTTGTAAATATATAATGTATGTACAGTACTTATATATATGTATATATGCATATATATACATATATATAATATATATGTATATATATAGATATATATTATATATATAAATAAATATAAGTATACATATATATATATATATACAGTATATACTGTATATATATATATATATATATATATATATATATATATAGATAGATAGATAGATAGATAGATATATATCGATATATATATGTATATATAAAAATAAATATATATATATATATTTATACATACATATATATATATCTATATATATACATATATATATCTACATACATATATATATATATATATATATATATATATATATATATACATGTATGTATATATATATATATATATATATATATTTATACATACATATATATATCTATATATATATACATATATATATCTACATATATATATATATATATATATATATATATATATATATATATATATACAAACAGAGAATATAGAATATATTAAGATCAGTAACAATGTTGACATAGATCAGGCATATATGAACTATAGAACGATTCTTAGGTCAACTTATTCAGCAGAAAAGAATTTACAAAGAGTTTGAACTTTTGAAGTTCCACTGATTCAACAGCCAGATAATGAAGATCTTTCCACAGTTTGGTCCGGGCTGGAGTAACCCTTCTAGAATACTGTTTAGTATTTGGCTTTATAGTGGAGGTGGCATGATTTTATATAGGATGGTACCATCAGAGATGATCACAATACAATGCATGATCTGAATGATGTAAAATCTTATGCAAATCCATTGAATTACCAAGGCACTTCCCCCAATTTTGAGGGTAGCTTACATAAAAAAAAATGGAACAAAAGGGCACTATTCCTCTCTTTGCTCATCTCAGCTTGACGAATGATTCAGCCTAGTTCGGTAGGTACTGCTAGGGTGCCTCAGCCCACCCTTTCCCGTTAACCACCACAAATGAAGATTCATATGCTGAATTCCCTACTGCTGCTACCTCAGCGTCACCAAGACGACTAGAGGAAGCAGTAGGGCCTACCGGATCAGCCTCACAATTTCCCGCCATTCATTCCGATTTCTAGCACGTTCTCTTGCTTCTCTCACATATATCATTTTATCACACAGAGCTTTCTTCACTCCATCCATGCACCCAAACCTTGGCCTTCCTCTTGTACTTCTCCCATCAACACTTCCATTCATCACCATCTTAAGCAGACAGATATTTTACATTCTCTCTACATGACCAAACCACCTCAACACATTCATATCCATTGTAGCTTCTGAATCATTTCTTACACCGGTTCTCACCATCAATAGTTCATTCCTTAACCTATCAAAATGAGATACACTAGCCATACTTCTCTGACACTTCATCTCAAACATCAAATTTCTATCTCTACACAACTTTCATTCTCCTCAACTCTGATCCATAAAATACAATTGGTAAAATCACTATCTTATACAGAACGATCTTTCCATTCATTCCTAATTCTCTCTTCTTTACCACTCTCTTTACTGGCCCCAAAACTTTACATCTTTCATTCATTCTCTGACGTACATCTGCTTCCTCTCCACCATTTTCTGCAACAACACACCCCAAGTACTTAAACTGATCTACTTCCTTGAATAACTTTCCATTTAACATGACATTCAACCTAGCACCACCTTCCCTTCTCGTGCATCTCATAACTTTACTCTTACCCACATTAACTCTTAACGCCCTTCTTTCACATACCCTTCCAAACTCTTTCACTAAAAAACCAAGCTTCTCCTCCGCGCCTGCAACCAGTAGAGCATCATCCACAAACAACAACTGATTTACCTCCCACTCATGATCTCTCTCGTCTATCAGTTTCAATCCTCGACCAAGTACTCGAGCATTCACCTCTCTCACCACTCCATGAACAAAGAAATTGAACAACCATGGGGACATCACACATCTCTGTCCCAGCCCCACTTTCAGTGGAAACCACTCATTCACTTCATTTCCTATCCTAATATATGCTTTACTGTTTATATACAACCTCTTTACTGCTTGCAACAACCATCCACTAATTCCATATAAACACATCACACTCCACATCGCTTCGCTATCAACTCTATCATACGTTTTCTCCAGATCCATAAATGGAACATACACCTTGTTTCCTTCTGCTATATATTTCTTGCATATCTACCTAACTGTAAAAATCTGATTCATACAACCCCTACCTCTTCTATAACCACCCTGTACTTCCAAGATTGCGTACTCTGTTTTATCCTTAATCCTATTAATTAGTAGTCTATCGTACACTTTTCCAGCCATACTTAACAAACTAATACCCCTTGAATTGCAACACGCATGCGCATCTCCCTTACCTTTATATAGTGGTACAATACATGCACACACACAGTCCACTGCTACTGACAGCATAAAACATATATTAAACAATCTCACCAACCATTCAACCTAGTACAGTCATACCAACTTCCTTTAACATCTCAGTCCTCACACCATCCATACAGGATTCTTTTCCTGCTCTTACTTCATCTAGTGCTCTCTTCACTTCCTCTCTTGTAATCTCTCGCTCATTTTCATCTCCCATCACTAGCACCTCAACA
>NC_090725.1:177238142-177250642 GCF_036898095.1 Palaemon carinicauda
TGTCAGACAATAACTTTTATTTAAGTGAATTTCATATGTAGATGAGTTAGTATATGTATATATTAGATTTATTTATGAGTTTTATTCATCAATAAGAAATAGTGAGACAAATTACTTTCGATGTAATTGTGAAGGAATAGATTAAATTGTGGAGAGAAGTGAGTGAACGAGAAGTAGGGAGATGTTATAATTTCGCTGAGTGTTTATGAATTATAGCCAAAACATTCCACTTAATGTTCTAGAACATTTGTATAGCTCATAATGACTCATTGGGACGCGAAACAGAAAGCCTGGAAACAAGGGATCTGGTACGTGATTGAGGACAAGCTTGGCACGCTCAGATTCGCTTATATAAACCCATGGCGCACAGGTAGCCGTCTTCTTCTAGCAATCGTATACAAGTTATACGGGTCTTCATAGACCTACGTTGTAACCTGCCCTCTGATGGGGTGGACTAACGGACTTTGCTGCATGTCTGTTTGCCGCATAAATACAACGGATGGAATGAAGTTCATCTTGACCGATTAGAAGCCGAGTAAATGGATACACTTAACCCTTAACACCACGAAGGAGGTTGAGCTCTCTCTCTCTCTCTCTCTCTCTCTCTCTCTGGGAAATATCTTTCTATTTAGAAACAACCCCTCGTAGACCCTCTTCACAAGAAAGGAGACAAGGACGACCCTGGTAATTATAGACCTATTTCTATCCTTCCAGTAATATCGAAAGTAATAGAAAAGATTGTATGTAATCAGTTAATGGAACATCTAGAAAAAAATAATTTGAGATCTAACACTCAGCATGGATTCCGTAAAGGTTTATCAACAGAAACAGCTTTAATGAAATTAACAGATGAAATTTATGAAAATATTGATAGAAAAAAAGTTTCCATATTAATTTTATGCAACCTATCAAAGGCATTTGATAGTGTCAACCATGAAGAATTGTGTAAATTTCTTAAGGAACATTACATTGATACTTTCTGGTTTCAGGATTACTTGAAGGATAGAAGTCAGGTAGTTAGATTATGAGACGTAAATTCTTGCATTGAAAAGGTTGAATTTGGGGTCCCACAGGGATCTGTCCTAGGTCCAATTCTGTTTTTAGTCTACGTTAATAATATGATTAAATATATAGAAAACTGCCTACTAATTCAATATGCTGATGACATCCAGGTTCTTTTGGCTGATCAAATAGAAAATCTAGATGCCTTGATTAAAAGGGCTGAACTAATATTGCTCAAAATTAAGAAATATTTTTTAAGAAAAGGGCTATTATTAAATGCCACCAAAACACAGTGCATGTTTGTGGGTAGCTCACAGTATATTAGCAAAATTCCAGATGACATTGTAATAAAATGCGATGGTGATGAAGTAAAGGTAAGTCAACGTGTGAAAAATCTAGGTCTACACATGGACAGGTACATGACATTCAGTACTCACATTGACGATTGAGTAGAAAAGTGAGTGGCATTCTAATGTATCTAAGTAAAGTAAAAGATTACTTTGATGATACTACTCGAGCTTTGATTGTGGAAAGTCTGGTCTTGAGTGTAATAAACTACTGTATTAAGATATGGGAGGGGGGGGGGGGGGTAACTAATGATATGCACATGAAAAAAGCTCAAAAAATCCAAAACTTTGAAGGTAGAGTAGCAGTTATTGGGGTGAAAAAACACGATCACATCACCCCAACCCTCCAGCAATTAAAGTGGATAGTATTAAAAGAAAAGTGTATGTACGATGTTTGTGTTTTTGTTTTTAAAAGTTTAAGAAAAGAATATCCCAACTGGCTATACACATTTCCTACATTTGGTAATTGTAGGAATACATTAACAAGACAGAATGAAAATCTATATGTAGACAGCTATCGAACGGATTTGGGTTCACACTCAATAGCTTGCTGGAATAAACTACCTCTGGAAATAAGAAAATGCACAAATGTTAGTTCTGATTTATTCAAAAACAAACTAAAGCAATATTTTTTGAACATTACTTGAATGTATATATATCCTAAATTATTGTGAATTTTATGTAAATAATTTATATTGTTATGTAACAGAATAACCATTTTATAATGGAATAAAGGTTTTTGACTGACTTTTTGACTCTCTCTCTCTCTCTCTCTCTCTCTCTCTCTCTCTCTCTCTCTCTCTCTCTCTCTCTATTGGATGATGGTGAGAGCACAACAGAAGGACCGATTCGTCAAGCTATCTAACTGTCCTACCGGATACTCCCGCGAAGGCCCTCTATACAGATGGTTGGGGCCAATACTCTCAGCGAAGAGTAAAATTGTTGGATTAAGCCGTTTCTTCGTAAAGCAACAATAATTTATATGCCTCACCATAAGACATTTGATCAAGAATTTACCGAAATTGAAACCACAGTTTCATGTTTAAATTTTGTAATTATTTTCGGTGTAAAACAAATTTAAAGCAAGTTAAATAGTAAAGGAACGAAAACGGTCAAGTGTATCCATCACCCACGTTAACATTCAACTCCTGAGAGACTAATATATTGATAAAATACAGGTGCAAAGATTTGGAATAACTTTGTTTTATAGTTTTTCCAGCAACTCAAACTATTTTTTCAATAAGTAAAAGTAAATGTGAAGCAGCATTCTCATTAAATATTTTTGGAGGCTTCACATAGTTGGTGTCATATGAATGGGATACCTTGCTCTATTATACTAACAGTGCTTGAATTATTACTGGCCTTAATTCAGATACCAGTTGTAGACATTGCAGAGTAGAACTGCAAGAAAATTTCGGGGTTAGCGAAAGGAAGTGTAAACAAAAAGGAACAAAGGAGTATGTGAGTAGCGAAATGATTCGTTCACTCTTTTTTTTCTTTTTCTTTTTTATGTTGTTTAATCAATTACACTCTCAATAAAGTAGGAATTTAGGATATTTGTCTCTCATTTAAAAGAAAAAGAATCTTATTGAGTTTTCCCCATTTGTGATATGAGTCTTGATAATATATTTGATAGGTTAACCCAATATCAATACGACTTAAGAATAACAACATATAGACGATCTCAAATTAGATCCAGAAGTACTAGTGTAGGACGACAGCCGACTTTCCCTGGAAATCACAATTTCAGTAAAAAAAATTTGAGTCATTTAGGAACAAATATCGCCGACCTGAATTCTGCAAAAATAATCACACACTTTTGCGGAAATGTGGGCTGGGACAACCCAAATAAACAAAGGTTAGAGAGGTATAATGTGGATAAGTCGTTAGCTGATATAGAGAGGAGGATCACTAGGTTTAGAATAACTGATGAAGTAGCAAAAATTTAGCAGGCCCTGCTGTTAATGAATGTAGATGTTGGAGATGCTTACACTACATTAAATGTAAGGCGTTTGAAAACGTTACAACTTTCGAGTTTAAGGAGGAATGAAGATTATCGTGGCGATCGGCCAAAGAGATCGATCGATTGTTGAACTTTATAGATTTATGTCAGCTAAATTTGCTGGTGACTCCATGCCCAGTTTGTATTCTAAGGTTTAGAATCATTTATGAGTGATTATGGAAGATATCATTTTATTACCCAAGATCACTTCGAAAATCTCAATTTGCAGATGATAATAACAAACTGGTAGATTTAGATGGAATTTTAACTTATATGGCTTATGAAACCTTATATGCAGCATCTGGTGAAAAGGAAAGGAATGCTTTCAAATAAATAGAGTTAGATCCTACAAAGAAAATCACGAGAACCTTTAGTAAATTTCAAGAGGAAATTCAGAAAAAGGAGACTCAAATTGAAGAGGTAATCTTTTCAGGGAATACAAATCGGAAGAAATATATTAATTACAGGGAAGATAAGAATAAAGAGTTTAGCAAAAATAAGAATTACCCTAGATATTATCAGAATAATAATTCCCCCTATAAGACGAATATATATAGAGAAAATGAGCAAAGCAAGGGAAATTATAATGACACGTATAAATCTAGGGGAAATTATCATCATAAGGGAGCTAGACCAAAGAATAGATATTGTAAGTAATGTCAAAGGGGAGGTTACGCAGACCAAGAATGTTGGTACCAAGACAAGAAAAATAATAAGGCCTCAGAAATTACTCCTCAAAATACCACTCGGACACAGGAAAAGGATAACTCAAATCCTACTAATGGTACAGAAGTAAACCGGGTACCAGAAAGTGACTAGAAGAGCAGAAAGAGTCCAGGATATAGGGAAACCAATGATAGGAAGAATGTTGCAGGTGGCGGAGGTTCATCCACTTTTCAAGCAACATTTTTCTACTTCCGACAGCAGGTACTACCAACAATAAATGTCAAGATAGAAAAAAAAAGAATGTTTTAGATTGTTAGATTCAGGTAGTACTGTTAACATTATTGGACTCAATACATTGACTGATTATCTAGATATTACTATTTCCGCCATAAGGGGCGAGGACACGTTAGTTAAGTGCATAACTGGCAATCAGATTCTCAATGTAGGAACAATAGATTTAAACATTGAATTTTTAGAAAAGAAGTGCCAAAGTACCATTTTTAGTTCTCCATGAAGTAGCATTTCCCGCTAGAGCTTTAATTTCCTTTGAAATCATACAACTTTACGGAATCGTATTTGATTGCGAGGACTGAACGTTAAATCTATAGGAAAATAGTCAGGAAGTATGTTTCCAACTTGTTAATGACAAGTCTACTACAAATCTTGCCAATTTACAGAAGACTTCTTCGATAGTTGAAACAAACCCCAACCCAGAGAGGTAAATGGAAATCATTATAGAACAATAAGAGAAGAAAGTAGAGAATTTAGCAACTGCGCCTATAAAATAAGAAGAATTTACTCCTTGTGATGATAGCATGAATACCATGAAAGAAAATGTCGACAAAAATCTTATTAAACAAATAGATAGGAATTCCTAGAAGTTTTGCTGGTAGGCAAATTGAATTCACACGAGTTAAGGCAATTAAAGGAAAAAGAATACAATGACATAGGAAATGTAAATTCATGATTTTATATTCGAGTGCAAGCTTGGGATATTAGTCTGATCAGCGCAGCAGATGATAACAAAATAAGCTTAGGTTTGCTAGAAATATAGTACTACTGCTTGATACTCTTACTAGAGTATATTTAATAACCCTCACAAACACATTTAATGATGTGATATTAACCCCCGGAAGATTGTCAAGATATGTCAGAATGGATAATTCATTAGTTCAGATGAAGGGAACAACCTGTACTACTTTTGTCATGAATTACTCTGATAAAAGACTTCATCTGTTAGCGAGTACTGAATTCTCTACAGGATCAGAAGTTACGCATTATATGATCCCGTTAGAGGAAAGAGTATTCTTTACCATAGGAAGTATAGATGAAGGGATAGGTAGGGAAATAGATAACACAGATTTTCAAGAGTACATCAACAGATTAATAGAAGGTGTTAAGACAAAAGATAATCCTAGATTATGCCGCCAAACCTTTTTTCATGCCCAATTATAGACTACCTATCAGCCAACATCCCATAGTAGATAAAATGATAGAAGAAATGAAGGAAGAAGGAGTGGTCATGTCATCTAAGTCTCCTTATAATTCTCCCATGTTTTTAATTCTAAAAAAGATGGAAGTTACAGATTAGTTATTGATTATCTTAAGTTGAATGCAAACACAGTTCCTGATAGAATGCCTATGCCAGTAATAAATGATGTTTTGGCTCAATTAGGAGGAGCAAAGATCTTCTCATCCTTAGATTTACTAAGTGGATATTGGCAAGTGCTATTAAAGAAAGAATCTAAACCATTAACTGCCTTCAGCACTTATAAAGAACACTTTGAATTTCAAGTAATGCCATTTGGATTAACAACAGCTCCATTTACTTTTGTCAGATTAAGGTTACAGATCTTAGGAGGCATCGATAATGTGTCAGTCTATTTAAATGATGTCATTATATTTAGCAAGGATATTAAGAGTCTTTTCAGAACATAAGAAATCGTTCTAGAACGACTAAGAATAGCAGGATTAAAGATGAATATTAAGAAAGGTCAGTTCTTGAGAAAATCTTTAGAATATTTAGGACATGTAATCAGTGCTGATAGATTCCGCATGCAAGAAGGGAAAATAAAGGCTAGTGTGGAATTACCTGCTCCACAAAGCTTGAAGGGTGTAGGAAGATTTTTAGGGGTGATAGGATACTACAGATCACTTATCAGAAATTTTGCTGCTATAGCCAAGCCATTAACAGAATTAGCCAAGAAGGATGTAGACTTTGAATGGAAAACAGAACAAGAGGAGACTTTTCAAGCTTTGAAGGAGAAATTAATCAGTGATGGTATCATCGTTTATTCAGGCTTTGGTAAGGACTTTTATTTAGCCCGTGATGCTTCCAATACAGGAATAGAGCAGTTTTGTTGCACCAAACTAAAACCAGAATGATGCTAGGTATTATGCAAGTAGAGAGTATTAAATGCAGCCCAGCGAAATTACAATACCACAGACAAAGGAATGTTTAGCCATTAATTGGGCTTAGAGAAAGTTTCTGCACATTTTATTAGGATACAAAAGAAAGTGTACTCGCCGATCATAAACACATCTGTTATCTCTCCAAGAAAAGTGCCTTCACCAATAACTTGAAGTTCAATCGTTGGTTTATTAGTGTATTAGAATTTAGATAAATTCTAGGTAGGTTTAATACTTTAGCAGATGGATTATCTAGAGCACAGGAGGATACTACAAGAATCATCATTACTAAGAACTTTTGTTTCAGTTGTCAGGTAATAGAGTTAGATCTAGAATAAGCTAGAACAGGACAAGGGAAACAAGCACCCATTCAGATTTACTGCAAGATGAGTATTCTAGGTCAGATTTTGAAAGCTAGGGACAAGAATGCTTGTTCTAGACTATATATACCTGACGCACCTACTAAATAAGCACTAACCATAACTCATGTACACAAATTGTTAGGACATCCAGGAATGAAGAAGACCGTGCGAACCATAAGTAGAAATTATGTTAGGCCTAAATGCAATGAAGATACTAAAAAGTTTATAAATAAATGTCCAACTTATAATAAGCATAAAGGCCATGTAAATGTCAAAGCACCTTTAGAAAAATATTGTATTAATTTAAAACCTTTTGAGGTAGTTCAAATAGACCATATTTAATAGGAATTAGATATATTCTGGTTTTCATAGATTATTTGACTCGGTACTTAGAAATTGATCAAGTGAGAGATATAACTTCTGTCTCGGTAGCAGAAGCCTTAAAGACCAGAATAATCACTAGATATTCGTGTCCTGAGGCACTTCTTTCGGATAATGCACCCGAATTTACTAGGGAAGTTATACAAAATACTTTGCGATTAATTTTGAAATTAAGCAATGTGAGATAACCCCCTATTAGCCGAGTTCGAATGGAACAGTAGAAAGGGTAAATAAATAGATACTGGATGTACTGCTCACTATTATTAGTCCAACCACAGAAGATTGATATTTAGCCCTAGGGGATGTTCAGTTTACTTAGAATAACGCAGTGAAGGAGACGGTACGAGAAACCCCACACTTTTTGCTTTATGGTTATCAGAAAAGACTACAAACTCGTTGTTAGCTAATGCAAAACCTCCTTATAATTACGAGGACTATGTAGCTTGGAAATTACAAAGAACATTTCAAATTATAAGAAAAACCAGACAGTCTTTAGAAGAAGGGCAACAAGTGAATAAGAAGTACTATGACATAACTAGTTCATATACAGATCTAAAGTTAGGTTCATAGGTATATTAAATTTACATGTAAAGGAAGGACCAAGTGGAAAGGTGTCTCCCAAATTTGAAGGTCCTTATCGAGTGTTAGAAAGAGAAAGGAATAATAAATTTAAGCTAGTACATGAACACAGTTTAGATGTAAGATATGCACTTTAGAATCATTTAGAGAATGTAAAAACTAATCCTAGGTCTTCTAAAATTTTACAGGAACTGGTTCACAAACTTCCTTCTGATCCTACCCTAGTGGCAGGTATCACTGGTGAAACCAATATTAAAATCGGGGCCTTATTAGAAGATCATGGACAGGGTGAATTATTAAATGATTTTGCTGTAGTCAAGGTGAATGTAAACTCGTTATTAGAACGAGAAGAACATTTGAAACAATTAAATTAACAGATACAGGAATGTATACTTACCCTTAATCATTCCACATTTGTTGAATTAATGCAAGACTTACAGGGAAAAATTGAAGAGATCGTCAGGCCTCAAAGAAGCAAAAGGTCCTTATTACCTTCTATAGGTAGTGCTTTTAGTGTACTATTCCGAGTGGCCACAGAAAGCGATGTTCAAGGTTTTACTGATCGTTTACAACAAATAGAGAAATGGACTAAACATAAAGAGAATCTTATAAACACTCTTATAGATAATAAATACAAGAATGTGGAAAACAAAAAGGATGGTAGAATTTTTTAAACCAAGTTGACGTAAATATCTCCAACAAGATAGATGATTTAGAAAATGTATTTAAAATCGTTCATAATGTAGAAATCGAGATTAGTACCCATAAAGAGTCAGTGAATGGATTATTGAATGCACAAAAAGGAATTCTTAGTCCTGCTATAATTTCCCCCGAAACCTTGGAAAGAAATCATTGATTCGTGTAAAATTAATAGTCACTTCAAGCCTTTAATAGATGATATATTTTGGTACTATACTATGTCAACCTTGAAAGTGATAAATGGACATTTGTTGGTATTACCTGCAATTAAGAGTGCACATGCTTTTGATTTATTTACAATACATCCTTTTCCAGTTAAAATTGAAAATGAGACAGTGATCTGGAACCATCCAAATATTAGCTTAGCGTTAGATACCAACAAGTTATTGATGATTCCTTTGGAAGAAGGTAAACTAGAAAAAATATATTTTGATACGTGAACGACATCCCATATGTAATTTTGTGCAACTTAAACCGCATATAAATATTTTTCAATGTATACAGGGATTGTTCTTTGACAATGAGGAATTAGTGAAGTCTTGTAGGTTTGAACTTTTTAACTAGTCATTCAGGGCATTACATTAGGTCATGAGATTTTTGTTTATGTTAAAAATGATAAAAATTTTGAAGTTATCTATAATGGGAAGACAAAAGTTATTCAGATAATAGATGTAAAATCATTCATAAATTCGTGCGCAGTAGTCATTCCTGAATATCTCTATTATATTCCTAGTGTGATTATGCATTTATGAATTGAATCAGTCTTCCATTACAAAGAGTTCGGAAAACAAGATTAACTATTTTGAATTGGAACATTTAACAGTGATAAAGAATATGGTAATGCTACTTGACAATATTTATATTCGGTTTTACAAGAAAGATTTTGTAGCATTTCTAACTATGCCTAGTGTTTTTTATTGCATTTTTTACTTTGGTAACCTATAATGCCATAAGGTATTTTCTTTTCAAGAAATTAGATAAGATAAATGAGTTGCTGTTAGGTATTAATGGGAACCCAAAGAATGAGATTTATTGCATTTTTATTATATATAAGAAAGTCTTTTAAGATTTTCGGTGATCAATCTATTCTGAAGAAGTGTTTTAATTCTTTCATTCTTCCTTGTTTCGAGTATTGTTCTCCTATCTGGACTTCAGCTGCTGATTCTCATCTTAATTTGTTGGACAGAAACTTATGGTGCATTAAATTTCTTATTCCGGATCTAGATATTAATTTTTGGCACTGTCGTTCAATTAGTTCATTATGCATGTTGCATAAGAGTTTATATATTTGTAACCATTCTTTACTTTCAGATCTTCCTGGACAGCTCCATCCTATTTGTATTACTAGGCATGAAGTTAATTCTAATAGTCAGGCCTTCTCTATCATGAGGCTCAATACTACACATTATTCTAGAAGTTTTATTCCAGCTGTGACCAAGTTGAGGAATGATCTTCCAAATTGGGTAGTCGAATCAGTAGAACTTTTAAAATTCAGAGATGCAGCAAATGTTTTATGTTAAACAGGCTGACATAAGTCTTTTTATAGTTATATATAATTTATCTGTTTTGATGTTGTTAATGTTTTTTTAATATTTTATTCAAGTTTTTCCTTATTTCTTATATTGTTTATTTATTTCCTTGTTTCCTTTCCTAACTGGGCTATTTTTCGCTGTTGGAACCCTTGGGTTTATAGCATCTAGCTTTTCCAATTATGGTTGTAGTTTGGCAAGTAATAATAATGATATTTATGTATTCCATAAAAATTCAAGAAATTGGCCAAGTGGAGTCACACACTAACTTTTATCTAAGCGAATTTCAAATGTACACGAGTTAGTACATGTATATAATACTGTAGATTAATCTATGAGTTTTATTCATTAATATGAAATAGAGAGACAAATGATTTTAGATGTATTTCTCTCTCTCTCTCTCTCTCTCTCTCTCTCTCTCTCTCTCTCTCTCTCTCTCTCTCTCTTGGCTAATGGTGAAGGCCATCATTTATACTTGACTGGGGCCTATACTCTCAGCCAAGATCCATACAGCTCTCAGCAAAGGGCCTAAATTTGTTGGATCAGGCCCTTTCTTCGTGAAGAAGCTATAGTTCGTCTGCCTGATTCCAAGACATATTATCAAAAATTTACGGAAATTTGAACAACAGTTTCATGTTTTAACTTTTTAATTATTTTCGTTGTAAAACCAATTTAAAGCAAGTTGAACTGTAAAGGCACGAAAACGGCTAAGTATATTCATCACCCACTTCAACATTCAACTCCTAAGAGACTAATAGATTGTTGAAGTGAATGAACAAAGAATTGGAATAACTTTTATTATGGTCTTCTTTTCAGCAATTCAAACTATTCTATTTTTCAATAAGTAAAAGTAAATTTGAAGCATCATTCTTATTAAATATTTTTAGAGGCTTCACACATACACACGCAAACATATATATATATATATATATATATATATATATATATATATATATATATATATACATATATATATATATATATATATATATATATATACATATATATATATATATATATATATGTAGTAGGGCCATTTCCTACTGAGTTAACACAAGATAAGTATATATGTGTATTTGTGGATGCATTTACTCGGTACACTCATACTTACGCAATGTTGGATAAATCTGCAAATTCATTAGCGCAGGTGCTGTGCTCTTTTATTACTAGGTTTGGTTGCCCGAAAATTTTGATAAGTAATAATGGTCTTGAGTTTATAGATAAGGTGGTATAATCGGTCACGGACTTGATGAAAATTGAACACTTTTCAGTGACCGCATATAGGCCTTCAGCAAATGGATTAGCGGAATTGCATAACAGGGAAGTAGTGCGAATTTTACGTTACCTAGTGGCTGATGACCCCCTTCATTGGCACGCCATGCTTCCTACAGCTGAGCTAGCTTTGAAAATTGCATATAATGCTTCGCTCAGGGACACGCCTCTCTTTTTAGTGTATGGACAGGATCCTGTGTTACCATATACAGTACTCATTAATTGACAACAATTGCCAAGCTATTCAACTGAGCAACACCGTGTATATTTATTAAATCTATTGAGGAGAGTAATGAACACCACTGAAAGGTTTTAGAAAAGAGCTAATGAAAAACACAGCTCAAAGTATGATGGTCGGTTCAAAACCGCACCGGTAAAAGTATTTGTGGGCGATCGTGTGTATTTGAAACGATTACAACCTAGGAAACACAAACTAAAGCCAGTGTATTTGGGTCCGTACCGAGTAAAGATGGTTAAATCTAACACAGTTATGATACAAAGCATTGTTAATGGAGCAGTGTCTGAACATCATCAGGCACACATACATTTGGTACCTGAAGAGGTAGTTTTCAAAAGTGATTTTCTTGGGAAAACGGCTAGTGCTCACCGGTTGAAAGTTGCAAGTGTAAGTGTTATAGTGATTTAGATAAATGGTGAAACGGTGGTGGTGAGTTGTGTTGCGAGATTGTGCCGTTGTAGTGGTTTGCGGACTGTGGCCAGAGGTAGCACCCGAACTGCCTAGTGTCCGAATGCCGACCACAACCCGACGTTCCCTACACAACAAATATACAATGGTGTAATACCCAAAAAAACCTAAGTAACAGGTCAAGAACATTAGGTGAAAGGGAATATTATAATTAATAACGGAACACAGTGTGGGAGGAAAGAATTATGATAAATTACTGTACTTAAGAGATCTTAAAAAACAGTGGCTGGGGAAGGGGGGCACATTGGTGTAGGAACAGGAATGATATGCTGTATTCATAAAACACAAGAAAATAAAGTTTATTTGACAAAACTGTTAGGGTTATGTTAGCATGGACCCATCAATCCAAATAGAAAATTAAAGACAAAATTAGCATTCCTTTATGTCAAACTTCAGCATCCGGGTAATAAGATAAACAAATTAACCAAACAAGATTTCCACAGGTGGGGCACTCATAAGTGTTCCTATACAGTACAAGTAAAAACAGAGGCACTCCTAACCGTGTATCTATTTGGGCAAGTACCAGTATGCCATTTCAATAGTTCC